>NW_015630021.1:356834-393567 GCF_001515625.1 Sinocyclocheilus rhinocerous
ACGCTTGAGGTATTCGGCCAATCACAACGCATTGGATATCTGGCCAATCAGAGCACACCTCGCTTTTCAGACCGATTAGTTTTGTAAAAATCGACGCGTTTCAGAAGGCGGGGCATAGAGGAGAAACAATAATGTACAGTATGTGGAAAATAATGTTATTTTTTTTTACTTTAAACCGCATAAACACATTTCATTACACCAAATACACAAAATAATGTTCTTTTTAGCAGCATCATATGACCCCTTTAATACATTGTGTGTACGGTATGTAAATCAAACGCACATCCGCTGTTTACGTGGTTTTAAAAACAAGTACGAGCATGATCGGTTAGACTTTCACAATAACGGTTTATATTAAAACCTGTTTGTGAACCGCCGACGTCCTTCAGCCTGAAAACATCGCAAAATATTCGTGCCTAACAAGATTCGCCACAGACACTCTCTACGATGTAGCACTTAAAAACCAATCCTCAATTTTGCACTGACTCACTAAGCATTATCCGAGCAGCTTTCAAACACGGAGCCCGCCCCTAAAAACCAGGAAAGTAAAAAAAAACATTGACCGTTTTCCCCATTATCGATGCATTTTGGGCAGCGTATAGCTACGTGAGCAGCATAGGATACAAATTACGACGCACATTTGTTCGAAGGCGTGTTGTAATCACAACTATGCATACTCAACATCACGCACTACAAAATTTAGTGTGCACTTCCATTTCGCCGTACTCTGATGTAGGCCGTACACATCAAACAACTGACTTCAAGAGGCTATCGTGCTGAAACAAAACAGTAAGTTAAAAATCCGATAAATATTAATATATGAGAATACATTTACGGAAATGACAGTACAACGACAAAGAGCGACGCAGGAATGAGCACAGCTGCGCATAACGGTACTTACTTTTAGCAGTAGTGCGAAACACAAGGGTGTGAGCAGATGAGATGGATTTAGCAAAGGTGCATGAAAGTAGGTGTAATCTCGCAGTTATTCAGGGCAATCTGTACAGTTTTGTGCGTTCTTCATAATCCAGTCTGTTTGCATAATTTTCTTAAATCCCCGTAATAGAAAAAGAAAAAACGCCAAGGGAAGTTTGGCGTTAAAGTTGACGTTCAAACTCTTCCACTTTTTGGTGTTTTCCCCCGCTTCGTTCACTGTTGGTTTTAGTCGTATACTTGTCAGTCCACCGACAAATAATGCACACAGCTCAGATTATCTATTTTTCAACATTTATCGCTTCACATGTCCGAGTTGAAAGGGTCTCTAGACGTACTTCTGCCGGGTGCTGTTGAGTGGCGAATCCAGTCAGGCGAATGAAAGACTGAAGAGGAGGGCCAAAAAAAAACGAGGAGTGCAATACTAAATCTGAAGGGCGGGGCAGATGACGATTAACTGCACGCGAGTTATGACGTGTTAAGGATGACGAGATGTTTGAGGATGTAAACGACACCTGTAAAACGATAGGAGTACATACACGAGGCATGGAATACAGAGTAGAAGCTTAGTCTTATTTAAAACGATACATTTGTTAGCCACCAACCAAAATAGAACCCAAGGCCTGCAGTTAATTCTAGTTCTTCTTTTTTTTAAACATTAAAAGAAAGTGTTTTCTTGTTAAATATTCAAATAAATTTTTTTATACATTTGTCTGTTGTGAATTTTTAAATCCAGAAGCGCACATCACATTCAAATAACCATTGTCTTCATTGTGCATGTCTCTGATTAATAAAACAGAAAACTTAGTTTAGTACAAATTTAAATTGTTAAAATTTGCAGAATATAATGCAATGGAAATCAAAGAAGTTTTAAACACTAATTAAGTAATTTGTTATGCATCAAAGTTCACTACTATAAAAATGCAGAACTGTTCATATGCAGCCTTCATAAAAGCCAATGGTATGTAGACTTAAAGGGTTAGTTCACCCAAAAATGAAAATTTGCCCATAAATTATACACGAGAATGTTATTTAAAAAAATTATTATAATAAAATGTAAAAATAATAAAATATCACAAGTACACACAAATTTATTCCTGTAATCTCACACAGATATACAAAGAAATATTGTTTAAAATTTTATTCAAATTTTTTTTTTTGTAATTGACAGGTTGTGAAACAACAGTTGAAGAAAATAAATAGAATAATAATAATGATTGTTCATTAATGGTAAATCTGTAAATAAAATGTCTAAAAATACATGGATTCATCGTAACATGTGCCAATGATCCTCTATCTTCATAAATAATTTAAAAAATGCCCTCCATCAAGAAATTGATAAATTAATTGCAAAAAAAGATAGAAATCACTTTCCCTAAATAATAATAATAATAATATCCCAAATGTTTAAATCTTGACCTTCATTTTAAAAGCATGATATATATACAATGAAATACATTTTTAAATGTTTTTAACTTTCATGAATCTTCTCGAATCATCCACAATAAAAAAAATTAAAAAAAAGAAGAAAAACTAACAAACCTAAAAATAAAAAACTCTAACTACAGCCTCTCTGTGATAAACTATATTCAGTCATTTTAGGGAGGTTTGCGATATAGGACCAGCATCCCATACCACAGGTCATTCGTTTCCTTAAGTGTTGAAGATGAAGAACTATGTATAACTGGACTCAGATTAGAGACCAAGAGCAAATCCTTCAAAACTCCCAAAAGGACATTCTTTCTCTATCTACCATATACCACCCATGATTCTTTGCTCTGATCACATTGACCCAGTCCCACCCTCCCAACCGTTTCGATATGTCTACACATGGTCCCCTCACATTTCTATATACATATTTTACATTGCTGCAGAAAGACTTTAATAGTTCATAGTTCCTTTGAACCCAGAAGCGAAACTCGTGTAGTACTGACATATTTGCATTGGTCCCATTTGTGTGTGTGTGCAGGGCATAGATGTGTGGGCCGAGAGCAGAAAGGTCACGACCCACAAGCAGAAGAGCAAGTGGCATTGCGTTGCTGATTGGTCCTATATTGTATACAGTTAAGGTAGCAAATCATTCTATTTAACCTGCACTTCTTGCGATAAGTCTGTCTTTGTGATTAAATGTATATTTTTGTTTAAATAATCTCGGTAGGTTTTATACTGTAGTTTTGTGAAAGTTGTTGGTCCCGTAATTTGCAGAGGAGGAAAAGAGACTTGTAATTGACTCCGATAGTCCTCTCCTTTCTTCCCTGTGAGAGAAAGAAAATGAAAACAGCAGTTAAGATCAAGTCATAAAAAGACAAAAAACACTCCTACTTATTTCAACACTATTGTGCATTTGGGAAGGTTATCTAAGGCTACGTCCACATTAATCTGGATAAATCTGAAAACGCATTTTAACAAAAAATCTGAATTTTCTTGCATCTGAAAATATCACAAATTCCCATTTGTGTCCAGCAAAAAAACAGCTGTTTGAAGGTGCTCCCAGAAGTATATAAATTTGAAAACAGTTTTTTTCATTGTAGTGTGGACTGAGATAACGGAGCTACGTTTAGTCATGTGACACATATTGTACCCATATATATCTATGGTTGTACCAACATTGATGTGCCTTCTATTCAATTTAATAATGTTGTTAAAGATAAATGTTACTATGTACAATCTTCATATTACATTCCTGCAAAGATAACAGTTTGAGTGTGACCTGGACGCACTAGTGAGAGGTGGGATATTTGCTAATAAAATGATAGTGCCAGAATAACTTTATTACGTCTGGTCTCTCAGTGAGCGTTTATGAGGTTTTATGTAAGCACAGCAAGGCAATTTAAGCGTTTTCAGGTGAGCAACTTTTGGAAAACGCTTAAAAATGCTAGTGTGGATGGAGAAAAATGCTAATATGGACGTAGCCTAATGCTTACCATTCTATACTTCCATGCAACCTACATTGTGAATCAGTGAATGGGGTTTTATGCAAGAGTGTGTTTCTCTGTTAGTGATCATTTGAAGTGGGGAAACATTTCTGGCAGGCAAACAAATTTCCAACATGCACCATAGGAATTCTGGGCTGTATTGTGTTCAGACGTTGTCTTAACTGCGTCTTTTTTGAGTGCTCAGACGAATGACTGAATATAAACTATAAATAGGTTTTCCTAAAATAACCCAGAATTCCTACAGGGGAATGCTGTTCTTTGGTCGGCACAATGCGTCACTTGTTTGACCATAACAACCACAAAGTGTCACCTCAAACCTCAGCGTGAGAGGTTTGAGAGATATAATGAATGAAGTTCCCTACCTCTCGTTCGCTCTCACGCTCAAACGCACGAATCGCTCGTATCATTCACGCAAGCACGTACACAAGCTCACTCGTTGGCACGAAACAGCATATCCACTAGCACAAATGCTCTCGGAATCAAATACAACCACACTGAGACCCCCCCACCCCACCATTCACAGTAACTATAACACCACCAGACTACATATGGGAGTATTTTGAATAAGAAATAGAGTCATGACCAAACAAAACACAGAGGAGACTGATCAAAAACAAAATCCACCCAAAAGCAGCACATTGAGCTGGTTGATTAGAGTTCAATAGGATCAATTTAGGTTGAGTAACTCCATTAGCTACTGGAGTTACTTTAGGAGTAAATCACAGATAAGTGTCAGTTATTGATCAGTATTTATAAAACAAAAAGAGAAAGTCACAACGCACCAAACACAGTCCATAGTCACCACGGTAACCCGCCATGCACTCTCAGCATGGAGGATACATGACAAAGGGCCAAAAAACAAAACTGCTAATGGCAACCATCACAGGCAGGAATATCTCCACAGTAATCAACACAGGCCAATCAACTTACAAACCAACGCTGTGGGAGGAAGGGGGAGCTTTATTGGTTGCTAGGCCACCGTAGCCATAGCGACGTGGTCTCCGCACGAGTTATGATTGGACAGGGCAGCCTTGGTGTGGATGAGGTTGTGTTTGTTTGTTTGATTGTTGTTGTTTTTTTTTTTGTGAACAATGACACAGCACAAAAACAATAAATGAAAAGTAAAAATTAATGAGTGCTTTTTCTTTTTCGACTACGTTTTTAAGATCTAATGCTGATGAGTTATGCTTTAGGTTACAGTATTTAATAATAAATCATTAGGTCAGTAGTAACAATTTTAATCAGTCAAAACAGGCTAGACTGGTTAGTTTAGAACTGTTCACAAAGCATAATACTGAGAGATCTAATGAAGAGGCACTTGTTTTCTTCACCTGTTCGGCTCAGTATGGGCGGTTGGCGTCTTTAGGCCTCTTCAGCTGAACTTTAAGCCTCTTCATGCCGATCTGAAAGCCGTTCATGGACTGGATGGCAGCCTGAGCGCTCGCTGGGTTGTCGAAGCTTACAAAACCTGCGACATGAAGGGCGTGACCAGAAACAAGAAAGAAACAGAAGATGTAAATGCTGTGGAGGAAGTGCTTCGGTGAATGAGTCACTGATGATTCCCTTGGCATTTCAACAGCATTTTAACGGTAACCTTCTTATAACTATGGAGAGATTTAACAGACTAAATAAATAATTGAATAAATAAATAAATAAGGTGGCATGCATATTTTTTCTTGCCGTCAAGACTTTGATACATTTCATTTCAAAGCATATTTCATGTCATTTTTAATTTCAAGGCATTTATCATGACGTATTTCATACAAGTTTTCATGTAAATTTTCCTGTCATTTCATGCCCAATTGATTAATTTGATGTATTTATTTTATTATTATGGTGTATTTCATTTCACATTTCATTACGTTTTTCAATTTAAGGTGTATTTCACATCCTTTTTCATGTTACATGAAAAAATTTATATATTATTTTATATCTTATTTATTTATGCTTACATTTAATTCTATTTCAGATAGTATTTCACATCGTTATATTATAAAAATAATTATATGTATTTCACACCTTATTTATGCCTACATTTCACTGTACTTCATTTAAAGCAATATTCCATTACGTATTGAAGAATTTCATTTTATATATATATATATATATATATATATATATATATTTATTTCATTTGGTCTGTATACATACAGCATCTAAATCACTTTTTGGAAATCACTCACCAAAGCATTTGCTCTGGTTGGTGGCGCGGTCAACGAACACCTTGGCTGAAATGACGTTACCGAAGGGCAGAAACATCTGCAGCATCTCAGAGTCGGTGAACTCCTGAGGCAGATGATAAATAAATATATTGCAGCCTTCTGGGCCTGGAGGGAGTAAGAGGAGAGAAGGTATGAGACATTGGCAAGAGCGAAATACATGAAATACATCAGACCACACTGTTACACATGTTTCATTCTAATTCTTCAATCATAAAAAGGAAGTAACCATGTTGATCCCTGAATGAAAGATGGTGCTTTGAATATTTTCGTGGCACAGCATGAGATTCGGAGAACAACGATTGAGAAATATGTTCAATTATAGTCTAGGAAATCATCAAAACAGGATATCAGTGGTTATAGTAGCCAGTTAGACAGGAAATGACATCATTACCTTCTCGTTGTTGCAGCTGCTGCGGCTGCTGGGCAACCAAAGTGGGCTGATGTGGAAATGGTTGACCAACCAATCCATAAGCAGCAGGATATGTAGCTGTGGGTGGAGTAATGAAGTTAAACATGAGATCAGGTTCAAATGCATTTGCCAGCCTTGCTGTAAAAGTAGCCAAAACCAACTCAGCTAGTGACCAGCTTCAATAAGCAGCTAAAAAGTCTTTGATTAAACTTCATGAAGCTTGATTCATTTCTGTGAATCAGTTCTTTCGAGCTAACCATGCCAATGAATTCAGCGATTCATTTACGTCATTATCATTCATGGAAAGCCACATGTAGCAGTTTACAGTGTTTAAAATGTTTTAGTAAAAATGTACAGGGTTAAATACTTATTTTATGAATGCTTACTGTTAGATTGGTGTATATTAATAAAAACATGCACATGAATAAATATCTATTGTTTGTGTTCATTTAGTAAAAACAAGAAAAATTTGGAAAACAACGTTTGTTATTTGAACTAAATTAGATTGTATTTTATTTATTGCTTCAGAAATTTTAACTGGCCTGTTTGTAAAAAGCTGTGTTTTTATTTTATTTTATTTCATTTTTTGAAAAAGGGAGTACTAGACTCCACATTTTCAGCGTCAACAAAATTCAAGTTGCATTTCAGGAGTTCAGAAGCCTCACCCGTGTAGTGTTGCATGCCTGTATACGCCTGCTGGAGAGGATCCAATGCAGGACTCTGAGCTGAAGGAGAGATACATGAAAACAAACAGAAGAAAAGTAGAGATTAGACAATTAGTAATAAATCGAGAGAAGCAGAAATTGTGATCATGACTATAATATGATTTCTCGTGCAGCCCTACAATATAGTATTAAAATGAATAAAGACTGGAGGAACTATCCTCACCCTGATATGGATGGACACCATTAGTGTAGAGGGTTTCAGTGGCAGACTGGCCATTGGGTGGTGCGGAGACTTGAGGGTAACTGTTGAGTGCGATTGGTGGAGGCAAAGCAGACAAAGGTGTGGCAGCAATGGCTGGAGGAGTACTTGTACCTACAGCAGAATGACCCATTACAAATACTTGATTAAATCCAACAAGTCTTGGAATGGGAATATTTCTACAGACCAAATTGCTTTTGTAGCAGACTGATATTTACCTGAGGAGGGCGTGATTGAGGCGATGGGTGTGGCTATGATGCTGCTGGGATTGAGAGCAGCCAACTGCTGCATCTGCACCGCGGCAACCGTCGCCACAGGAGACAGATATGCGGACTGAGCCACCAAGGCCTGCTGTTGGACGAGCTGAATGGGACAAAAAAAGGAGTGAATCCAAAGCTTTGTACAAAATGACTACGACACATAAAATTCTGAGCAGAGCTGGACTAAATTCAAGTCCTGTGCAGGGGTTGTACTGGGGTTATTAGGTCAATGCCATTTCAATAACAACTTCCCGTGTGCAGAATGGAAAGTAATTATGGAAGTATTTCTGGTACCAAACCTAATGCAACTTCCAGTTATTGCTATAATCCCAATTCAATTTCATCCCAATCTATTTTCTGTGAACTAAATCCTGGTACATACATTGGCCCATAAAATATTTGGAAACATAAGCCACTCCTAAATATGAAAGTCATTGGATTAGAAACCAAAATATGAAACCAATTAGAAATTAGTTTAAAGACAGACAATGTTCAAAATTGTTTGCTGGATTTAAATGATTAAATATACTGTTCAAAATAAAGTCACAATTATTTAGTTCCTCAATGGACATATTATGTAATACACACTACTGTTCAAACGTTTGGGTGGTTTCAGTAAGGTTTTTAAAAATGTTTTTCAAATCTCTTAATCTCACCAAAGTATGGAAGCCCGTTTCCGCCACTGAATAAAAAATAAAAGAGGTAATTGGAAACGGGCTTCCATACCAAAGCTGCATTTATTTGACATTAAAAAAAACTGTAAATATTGTGAAATATTATTACAATTTCAAATTGTTGTGTATTTCAATAGATTTAAAAATCTAATGTATCCCTGTGATGCAAAACTGAATTTTCAGCATCATTACTCCAGTCTTCAGTGTCACACAATCCTTCAGAAATCATTCTAATATGCTGATTTGATGTTTCTAGAAACATTTCTTATTACTATCAATGTTGAAAACAGTTATGCTGCTTAATATTGCTTTCTAGAAACTGAGATTACTCATTAATGTCAGCATTAATCAGCAATAATTTCTGCCCCCAAACTTTTGAACAGTAGACCAAGTATATTCCTGCACTGGATCTTGTGTACTGTTAGTGCTCACTGCCTGTGTGTAGGCGTTGTAGGCGCCCAGGTGTAGACTCATGGGACTAATGACACCCAGCTGGGAGGCCACCTGCTGCATACGCCTGATTCCTCTCTCCTTCTCTGTGTCTGCAAACTTCACCACCAGACTAGAAGATGCACCCTGAGGGGATAAAGAAAATCCTCATTCTCAAACAACATCAAATAAAAGTCTTGAGGTAAAATATGCAGTGGGTGATGTTAAAACAAAGCGCAAAGACTCTGTAGTGAGTGAGTATGAATATATAAACAATGTGCTACAGTGTTGTGTTATGCCTGTAGGTGTGATTGTGGGAGGAATCCTGAATGTGACCGTGAACGAAACACTAACCGGGAGAGTGCGGCTGCCGTGTAGAGCATTAATGGCCGCCTGCGCTTCTGCATTACTCTGATACTTTACAAATGCACAACCTGCAACATACAACACATTATTAGACAAAGCTGGAGCGATGTGGCAAATGCATTAGGCAGACATTTTATAGTCTAAAACAATGCATCATCAAGTGGGAGTATTTAAACATCCAATTAAACAAATTAAATCAAATACAATAAGCTGAGGTTGGTACAAATGCCCACATTATTTCCAAAAGCCTACATCTGTACATATGGGAGAGTAAAAGTGAAACAGTTAATGATTTACTACAGCAGGTGCATCTGTTCCATTCACACTCACACATAATTACCCAGAGCCCACACATCCATCGCTTTATAAATCACAGGCTGCGCCGAACGGACTATCGTTCATTAGCCAACATACGTGTGCATGAGCAAACACACGCTGCAACCCTGCTAGAGTTGTAATACTACAGTGCTGGTACAGATGTGCTTTACTGCCTACAATCTTATTGAAAGAGCCTTCAGTCAAAGACAACTGGCAAGCCTTGCTAAAACAATTTATTTGTAACAATTTACATCTATAATATGTGGTTAATTTGCCATCAGTGCTCAAAATGTGTGAAAAATGGAGTTCACTAAAAGAATATTTTTAAGGCAACGTAATTGAACACTGACAGAAGTTCCACTCAAACAATCTCTTCCAAAGAAATGCTAATAAAAGCAATAATAATAATTCCATTTTAATTATTGTTAAAAATTACATTTAATAAAAATATCTGTGAAAAATAGGATCACTAAAATAATAAAAAATAGTGTAAGGGAAAGTACTTGAACACACAGACAGAAGATCCACTTAAACCATCTCTTCCAAACAAGAAATGCTAATAAATAAATAAATAACAAATATGTATAATTAAGAAGAAAAATTTAAACAATAGTCAATCAGTTATTATTAAATACTTATTAAATTATTAAATAAAATGATTGATTAACAATACAATAATTACTATTATTGTTATTAGTAGTAGTATTATATTAATATATATTATATAATGATAAACAATTTATTATTTTAAAAATATTAATAACAATTATTATTTAAACAATAGTAAATAATTATGAATTTATTATTATTATAAATTATTAAGTACAATTGTAAAATACAATAATGATAATAATTATTGTTATTATTAGTAGTAGTTGTATTATATTAGAATTTAAGCTCATGATACAACTGGTTAGCCCTATTCTTTGCAGGGGAGCATGCAGTGCATGTATTTGAATGTGGTTTGCGCACCTTTGCTGGCTCCGTCAGGCCCTCTGAGTACCGTGCACTCCTCTATACTTCCAAAAGGCTCAAACATTTTTCTTACATCGGTGTCTGACAGCTGTTTCCCCAACATCCCCACAAACAGCTTCCTGTCTACAAACAGAAAGACAGATCATGATAAATGTACATATATTAGAGAAATGGCTGTGTGAGATCATGTATCATCCTTAAGTGGTAATAACCATCAAATCATCGCAGACAATATTTGTCACTCCGTGTTAGTGTAAGCTTCATAATGTGATAACATTAATGGACACTAGAGGGCCCTAGAGGACCGTCACTTGCAGCACAACACAATGGCACAGCTCATGTTTTTTGTGTGTATTAATGCAGAATAAAGAAGAAAGAACCATTTGCATTGTATTTCGGATTGTGTTGCTGTTTTCATCCAATAAGAGATTATCAAACCAGTCTGTACTCATTCCACGCCCATTTAATGGGTTTAAAATGTTTAATTCTTGAATTATTAATACATTTTGGTATTTGTAATACAAAATATGAAGTATGTGTTTACTTTGGAGACAAAACTATCCCATAAGTGAGCAAAATGTGGCAAAACTGTTCTTTTAAGACATTCTCAAAGGTAAAAATTATTCATAAATCAAGTCTGTATAGATAGACAGACAGACAGCCAAGTGTGTGTGTGTGTGTGTGTGTGTGTGTTATACCTCCTCTGCCCTCACTGTCTGCTGGCTTCACTTGAATGGGGCGGTTCATCTGAAACACAGAGCACATGATCACATGATCAACTGCACTTTATAATCCAGCTCTTTTATTTCCTCTTGTGCTTGTGTGTGCTTTTTTTGCAGAACATCATGAATGTATGTGCATGATGTAGATCTCATGACCTGCCCATCTGCCTCAATATTCCCGAGTTAAAAGCAAAATCTCCACACTGGCCCTGCATCTGTTGTGTTTCCATCCCTTTATCTCTGGTCTCTGCTCTCTCCACATAGCCTTTGTACTTGTTTGCCTCTATTTGAGGCCTAATCGCCATCTCTCTCTCACCCACTTTTATCTCTCATCAAGAATCAGTTTTATGCTCTTTCTCTCTCCATCCAACCTAATCCTGCTCCACTCTCTCTCTCTTTCTCTCGGGCACCAGGAAAAGCACACACCCACGCGGGGTTGGGGAAGTGATGAGATTAAGCACGCTCGCTGGCTAATCTGGATTACAGACGCACGGCAGATTAAAATGGTGAGAGATTCTGGGTTTGTGAAACAGAAGAGAGAAAGAGGCACCAGGGGAAAGAGGGGAGGGATGGTGAGATGAGAGGGAAAAGAAACATGAAAATAGAAAGAAGGGGAGAGAGAGAGGAAACGAGAATGGAAAGGGGGGGGGGAAATCAAGAAAAATTAGTATATATAACCAAGTTTAACCAAGGTTAGGTGGGGGGAAAGCCATTTGATAGTATTTATAATAGTATTATATTAGGATACACATTAATATCTTAATGTCTTAAAGGCACAATATGTAAGATTTTAGTAATAAAATATCCAAAAACCACTTGCACATTGTTATATATTTCATGCAGTTGTGCACTTACGTTATCCCAAAAGTTCCCAAGGATTTGTAAATCCAGAGAAATTCCCATTTTAAATAATGGCTCGTCCAGGTTCATTGTCACTTATCAATTACGTATTATCTATCAGGTTTCGCGCTATCGGTTTCCGCTTGTAGAAACTATGGCAACACACGTGGACAAAAAAGCTGCTGCAGTTAAACTAAATCCATTACGGCAGTCTCGATTTAAAATGAAAATGAAATGAAAAGTGTTGACTGCAGCATTAAATTTAGATCTGCTCAGTGTTGCACCATGAATCTTTTTCCGCGTTTTTACAGTGTTGCACCTTATAACCAATCACACACGAGTCTGTTGAGTTTATGAACGCAGCAGCCAATCAGAGGCGTTTAGATGAGCAATCGCTGAAACACCAGAGTTTTGTTCAGAGCGCGCGCGCTGAGTGTATTCTCTCATCATAAACAACAAAGTGCAGATGTACGTATGATGTAAGTAGGAGATTCATTCACCAAACAGTGTATAGAGAGCTTTACTGATTATAAGGGGAGTTTTTTGAGATTGCTTAAACTCGCGCTAGACTGAAGTCAGGCATACTGTTCTTTGACAATGTAACGTTAAATGTTCTTTGCTCGCTTTCTCTATATAATTTATTCGCTTTTTGAAAGACTTTGGAAGGTACAGGTAATAAAAAAAATTAATTAATTACACCCGTGAACATGATTACATAGTGTGCCTTTAATGTTTTAGTCAAAATATCAAACCATCCTTAAAACAAGATATATTTACCTGAGCAAAATTACATTAAAAAATTGTTTTCCTAGAAAGTATATTGAAAGTAAGTATACAGATTTTTGTCGCGAATACAGATTTTGTATTTATTTTAAGCATACACAAACTAGAAAAAGGGAGTAAAATTATTAAATGCTCTTCTTATTAGTTTATTTTTTTTCTACAAAGGAAAGACTACAAAATCAACAAATATAAAATGCTAAATATACTCTCTATAATATGTCTCTAAGACATTTGAGCAACTCTTAATATGATTTGTAATTTTGTTTCTCAGGTAAATTTATGTAGTATTAAGGCAGAAATATATATTTTTTTACTAAAAATGAGATTAATGCTAATCAAAAAAAAGAAAGAAACAATTTTATTCATAAAGGACACATTAAATTAATCATTTTATAATTGCTAATGTTACAAAAAAATTGCTATTTCAAATGAATACAATTCTTTTGAACATTCTATTCATCAAAGATACCTGAAAACATTTTCTGAAAATTCAGCTTTGCCATCACATGAATAAATGACATTTTAAAATATATATATAATTTGAAAAACAGCTATTTTAAATTGAAATAATATTTCACAGTATTACAGTTTTGACTGTATTTTTGATCAAATAAATGCAGCCTTGGTGAGCATATAAAATGAAAATGAAATGAAAAGTGTTGACTGCAGCATTAAATTTAGATCTGCTCAGTGTTGCACCATGAATCTTTTTCCGCGTTTTTACAGTGTTGCACCTTATAACCAATCACACACGAGTCTGTTGAGTTTATGAACGCAGCAGCCAATCAGAGGCGTTTAGATGAGCAATCGCTGAAACACCAGAGTTTTGTTCAGAGCGCGCGCGCGCTGAGTGTATTCTCTCATCATAAACAACAAAGTGCAGATGTACGTATGATGTAAGTAGCAGATTCATTCATCAAACAGTGTATAGACAGCTTTACTGATTATAAGGGGAGTTTTTTGAGATTGCTTAAACTCGCGCTAGACTGAAGTCAGGCATACTGTTCTTTGACAATGTAACGTTAAATGTTCTTTGCTCGCTTTCTCTATATAATTTACTCGCTGTTTGAAAGACTTTGGAAGGTACAGGTAATAAAAAAAATTAATTCATTACACCCGTGAACATGATTACATAGTGTGCCTTTAATGTTTTAGTCAAAATATCAAACCATCCTTAAAACAAGATATATTTACCTGAGCAAAATTACATTAAAAAATTGTTTTCCTAGAAAGTATATTGAAAGTAAGTATACAGATTTTTGTCGCGAATACAGATTTTGTATTTATTTTAAGCATACACAAACTAGAAAAAGGGAGTAAAGTTATTAAATGCTCTTCTTACTAGTTACAATTAGTAAAAGGAGTAGATGAGAGGCAAGAAGAGAAGCTGTGAGCCAAATTGACCAAATAAACATAAAGGCGTTAATTATGCATCAGGTGACATTTCGGCCCAATTCAGATGGCTTGGTTTTATCCGACCAGCCGCAATCGCTCATCTGGGGTCCATATTGATCAGGCACTCGCTCGCACACATACAGCGCCGTATAAACCTTACATAATGACTTTCACTATTTCACAGCATGCCAAAAACATATAACACGACTCACAGAGAAGGACACAAACAGAAGGGCATTTATCAGGATGACTAATGAAGCAGGTCTCATTGATTGCTGCAGTAATGCAAAGCACTGTAAAGATCTCCAACACCCACTATACGTCTGTTCTGGATCAGTTCTTTTACTTTCCTAGTGTAACTCCCTCTGGTGATTACTAATCTGATCTCAGCTGTAAGAGCTTGTTTTGCAGCGCTTAAATCTGATTTGCCCAAATCGCTTTGTTTATCTTCAGAAAACACCAGCATACAGGGGGAAAAATAACTTTTGAGAGCGTTTTATCATTGTATTGAGGGCAGCTGCTCCCAATTTAGTTCATAAACAAGGTTGTTTAATGGTTCTTCCGTCACTTTCAGCCAAGAACTCTTTTTGTGGACCCACAAAATTCAAATCATTATTTGCTGAAAAAAACTCTTAAACATCACTGGAGTTTACGTACATTCAAATACAGGGCACCAGATTCATTGTTGGTCAATGGAAATGGCATTTGATATTATTAATGTGCCATATTTGAATATACACCAATGTTCAAAGTTTGGGATGCATTACACTGATTAAAAGTGACAGTAAAGACATTTATAATGTTACCAAAAAATCTATTTCATAAAAGTGCTGTTTTTCTATTTATTAAAATAAACCTTTCTACTCGTCAAAGAATCCTGAAAAAATTGGCTAATAATTCCCACAAAAATAAAGCATCACAACTGTTTTCAACATTTATAAGAAGAAATGTTTGAAAATTCAGCTTTGCCATCACAGGAATAAACTACATTTTAAGATATATTAAAATAGAAAACATGTATTTTAAATTCTAAAAATATTTCACAATATTACTGTTTTTAGCTGCATTTTTCATCAAATAAATGCAGCTTTGGTGAACTTAAGAGACTTTCAAAAACATTACAAAATTTTACCAACCCCAAACTTTTGAATGCTAGTGTAAAAGATCATAAATAAGATCTAAAGGCTGCAGTGGATTAAAAAATATAACAATACACCAAACAGCCTCTGAATATCTTCAGAAGAAGTAACATTCACTTCCACTGCATGGTAAAGATTCACCAGGATATTTTTACAGTGACAATGAGTAAAGTATGACAGAACTTTCATATTTTGGTGAACAGTTCCTTTAAAAAGTTCTGATCAATGTATTTATCCATCAAAAGAGGAAAAGTAAAGCCCTCCTGAGTTCTTTGGACAGATTTTCTAAAGAACCAAAGAACATGCAAAGATGACATTTAGGGTGTTGTTAACCTCTTTTTTTATTTTCAAGAGTGTACAACACACAGCAGGTTGCTGGCCAACTGTTGACTGCATGAGCACTTTGAAATGGTCAGCAAAATTGATTAGGTTAATGATGACTGTGCCATTTTAGTTTCATTTTCGGA
Organism: Sinocyclocheilus rhinocerous; assembly: GCF_001515625.1. NCBI lineage: Eukaryota > Metazoa > Chordata > Actinopteri > Cypriniformes > Cyprinidae > Sinocyclocheilus > Sinocyclocheilus rhinocerous. The sequence goes on from NW_015630021.1 coordinate 372,627, forward strand.
AAGGAGCCAACTCACATCAAGGTTGAGACAAAGGAACAGCTCGCACGCTCATTTAACATGCACGCATCAACAGGAAGATGGCACATCAGTTGAAAAAAAAAAATATTGAAAAGCATAATTTCTGTTCTGATACACCAGGCGGTACAAGCTACAGATGCATTATGTGGTACAAGAAAATCCTTGAGGAGCTTTATTCATATCTTTCCTTGCACTGTGATGATTCACGGAGCTTCAAGGATTACAGAAAGGAAATACAGAGACAGCGGCAGAGAACAAAAAGGAAAGGGTGAGGAGAAAGGGTACAAAGGGACGAAAGAGACAAGAAAAAGTGGGAGAGAGAGACAGAGAGAGAGAGTCGTGGCACTGCCACTTCAGGTCGGCACGGCAACCGATCCTCTGTCACCATAACAACGGCGAGACGAGCTACCCAGCAGGTAAACAAGGTTGCCCTGGACGACGAGGGGAGGGGAAGGTAGTGATGGGGGAAAAAAGAACAAGTGAGACAGAGGGGAAAAAAAGGGCGATGGAAGGATCGAAATGGATGAAAAGTGAGTCTTTGAGAATACATTTATGAGAACGGAAAGAGAGAGAGAGACAGAGACGGACAGATAAATGTAGCGGGTGTAACTGCTATGGTTGCCAAAGCAACAGAGGCAGTGAAGACTCCTCATCGTCTAGGCGAAATAAACCTGTTGGCTTCTATAAAGACAGCTTGAAAATCAACAGACAACCTAACCTAGACTCCTTATAACCATATTAATAATTGAAGGGGTCATTATATAATTGTATTTACATTCATTAAATCTACTCTGCTATATACATAACCGATCAGAAGATTGGGGTTCTAGATTTTTTTGTTTTTAAAAGACGTCTTTCATGTTCACCAAAGCTGCTTTTATTTGATTGAAATATTATTACAATTTTCTATTTGAATATATTTTAAAAATATAACTTATTTCTGTGATGGCAAAGCTGAATTTTCAGCAGCAATTACTCCAGTCTTCAGAAATCATTCTAATATCTTGGTGCTCAAGAAACATTTATTATTGTTATCAATGTTCAAAAGGACAGCATTTATTTATTTAATGAATCATTGTTATATAAAATAATTCATTTCTTTTTTTTATAAAAAATGAATGTGGATACCGCTAACCATTCAAAACAACCTTTCAAAAAGTCTGGTGTTTTTCATAGATTTTCAAGAAAAAAAGTATAAGCATAAACAAAAGCATAAAAGTACAAATAAATGTATAAACTGCACATGACCTTTAACCTGAGGACGAACATCTCATGCTTTCCATAAATGTCCAGCTGCTATTTTTATATTGCAGTAGCACCACTGATATTAAAACTAAGTGACAATTTAATAAAGTAAATCATTAAATAAACTGTAGAGCATGATGTTTAAAAACACCAGGAAACTGAGACTCAACAAATGTGTGCTATTTTTTTGTGTATGGAAAAATGTAAAACACATCAATACACAAATAAACGTAATCCTACAATCTGTGTTGCAGCAGGAAAATGCAAACGTATGCTTACAAAAATAGAAAATACTGAAGAAAATATTAAATGTAATATCTCTCCATACATGCCATCAGAAGCGCAGGTCATAACTGTCGCTTCATTTGTCTTCCAGCTAAAACACTCCATTGACATGATGAGCACACACACACACACACACACTTAATCTCCGCCTTGATCTGAGGCCAGGGATTTCAGTGGGATTATGGGATATTAAATCCATAGATTATTCAATCAACTGACATTTACTCTGCTGCCAACCTCCATGTATTGCCTTGAATATATATAAAAATAAATCATCATGTTTTACCTGTAAAATACCTATATTCGAAACAAGACACACCCAAATTTGTCTTTTCCATTCACACAAACTCTGAACAATATGAGCAAAATTCAGAAAGGCGGTGACTCATAAGAGCTTAAAAATCAGATCACAATTCATGTTCACTCATTCACTATATGCCTGCAGGGCATGCTGTTTGTTCATGCTCCCCAAGTTTCTCTGTGCATGGAAAGAATGACTGTGTGTGTGATTTGCACTCAAGCTCAAGAGGATCTCTCTTGCGACTTGTTAGTGTGTGTGGTGGCAGATGTTAAATTAGCTGTGTATCTACACAAAGACTATTCTCAATCTTGCCTCTGTACCCATCATGCAATGCTGGTCATTGCATTGAGCTGGTTCCCTAGCAACCCAGCATCCCTTGTCCCAGCCGTCTCCTGGCAACAGGACCTGCGACCGTAATCAACCTGCACGCCACCCCACCCCCAATATATTCCACTCGCTTTCTTTCCAATCTCCTTTTTTCTCGCTTATTTTTTCAGCCATTCCATCCATCTCCCATTTTATAACAAACAGAGAATGGTCTTCAGAAATATGTAGTTTCATTCACATTTAACATGCCAAAGAGAACATACTTTTATTGGTACTTACATGTCTTTTACTCAAACACAAAATTGTACATTTAATATAAACATTCAGTGAACACTGAATACAAATATTCCATTATTAGTAATTATTATACGGTCATTGAAACTGCATGTATGACAATCATAAGAGTTAGAAAAATAGCCTTTAAATAGCATGTCATACTGCTGTCATTGCTTGAAATGTCACATAAATTACCCTAAGACAATGAAACACCATCTTGGCTGAAAGATGGAAAGCTCCTGAAATCTTAATTCTTGAAATAATCAATATACTCTGTTTCAAATGTGTCAATCACTAGACCTCAAGCAATTACAATGGTAACACAGACTTTAAACTGTCAGTGTTGACACCTGCCTAAATGGGGAAAGATGGACAGAGAGGGGGGGGGAGTATGTGTGAAAATGGCTCCGGTTGGGAAACGTGGATATGCATTGGTTGGGCTTAATAACTCAACTGAACTCAATAAGCATATCAAATTCTGAATGTAGCACATTCAAACTAACTCGCTTTTGCCAAGCAAACAGACCTCATGTGAGCGATGCTTGCAATAATGCTGATATCTAACCCCCCGAACACGCCGTCAACAGTGGTGATGCTGTCCTATTGTTTGAGATGGGGGTGCTACTTTATTTATGTCTATGGGAACCAAATGCGGATGAGGAAAGCAATGGATTTCACCACTTTTTTTTTAAATAATGTATATTTGTTTGCTAGTCTTTATAGATTAGATGAACTTCTCAGTTTGTAAATATGAACAAATAAAAAAGTTATAGTAGCTCCTGAAATCTTCATTCTTGAAATAATCAATACTCTGTTTCAAATGTGTCAATCACTAGACCTCAAGCAATTACAATGGTAACACAGACTTTAAACTGTCAGTGTTGACACCTGCCTAAATGGGGAAAGATGGACAGAGAGGAGGGGGGAGTATGTGTGAAAATGGCTCCGGTTGGGAAACGGGGATATGCATTGGTTGGGCTTGCTAACTCAATAAGCATATCAAATTCTGAATGTAGCACATTCAAACTAACTCGCTTTTGCCAAGCAAACAGACCTCATGTGAGCGATGCTTGCAATAATGCTGATATCTAACCCCCCGAACACGCCGTCAACAGTGGTGATGCTGTCCTGTTGTTTGAGATGGGGGTGCTACTTTATTTATGTCTATGGGAACCAAATGCGGATGAGGAAAGCAATGGATTTCACCACTTTTTTTTAAATAATGTATATTTGTTTGCTAGTCTTTATAGATTAGATGAACTTCTCAGTTTGTAAATATGAACAAATAAAAAAGTTATAGTAGATAGTTGTGCACTTAAAATGGAATTCTAAGGGACAACCATTAATTTCTGTGGTAGTTGTCAATATGTATTTAACACACAATATTCTTAAAAAGTGAATATTCTTCATTTGAAACATCAACAGGTATAGAATATTATTTATTATTAAAGGGGTCATATGATGCGATTTCAAGTTTTCCTGAAAAATCAGGAAATCTGCAAATGCTATATTCATCATTTAGTGCCTGTATGGGTTTTCATGAGCAACAATATCGATCTGGGACAAATTCAGAAAGAAGACAGATTACCGCCAGCAAACAAGCTCTTAAGATTGCATGATTTGTTACAGACGACAAAACCAATCAAATCAAGAGAGGAAGTAGGATGGACCCAAGAGGATCTGTTGTTCGTGACTTTATTATAATAAATGTCTGAGCATCTGAACGCTACCACAAACATAAAGTGGATGAAAAGGGCAGCTAATATTTGCAGCTAACTTCCTTTTGAAAAGTAGAAAATGGCCATTAGCTAGTTTATTTTATGTCAATGGTGTGAAAAACTCTGCTGTGCACAGTGGATAGATGTCCGTCAGATTAAGTTCTGCTATCACAGAGTGTGTAATCATCAAAGGCCACACACACACGTGCACACACACACACACACTCTTGCTAGCAGATGTCTGTCTTTAAGCTTGTGGACGTCCACTGCCTCCCCTTTCAACATTGGCCCCTCCCCCCATCACAACCCACGGCTCATTATGTCAAATTTTCTTTCATTTCCCCCCTTCCCCCAATTCACCCCCAATCTTTCCCCCCTCTTCACATATCCGTCCAATTTCTCTTTAATTAGACCTACTTTCACCTCTCTGCCTCTTTCGCGCTCTCGAACCCTGTAACCCTTCAATTCATCCGAACAATGGACTCATCCTGTCTGGATGTGAGTATAGACACTGACACTAAGTCAAATATACTTAATCTCGCATTTCTCGAAAGGAAACATGCGAGCGCATGCAATTTCGCATTAGAAGCGTCGGTTCGTATTAGTCTAATATGATCGCTTATCTTTTATTTGTGTGAAAAGTACTGGTATGAGTTTGCATACACTTTCTCACACATAATCCACTTGGATTTTCATAGAAGTACATTTTGTATGTGTACAATTTCACACAAACACATCAGTTAAATGTGAAATGTAGTGCACTATATTTGTAAAAAACACTCACTGAACAAAACATGACACATATTTTAAGGTATACAACCAGCAGTCTTATCTTATTTGATTTTCCGGGTGCACTAAACATACTACGACGGAAATCAGAATGAGCACATTGTATTAAACTACAAACAAACATCCAGACATTTGCTCTCATAGACTCCATCCCCCTCTCTGATAACACCTGCCCCCCCCTCCCCCACAACAAAGGCACAACAGACGCTCTTTTAAACACAACTCGTCCCAAACACAAAAATGGCAAAATGTGTGCTCTCACACATCATAGATAGACGTTCAACTGCCTTTTTGCTATCAATAACCAAAGGGAGCGCTAGTTCAATGGAGATCGGGTGTAATTTGATGCTTTGAATCAAAATTATAATAGTAAAAACAACATTAATAGTGCAAACAGAAGCTATCTGGTCTGTCCTGCTGATCTACTACATCTTGTTTTTTTGTCACGATTTTTATGGCTGAGGCAGGGGTAAGAGTAAAGCTGTTTGTGAAACAGCAAATACAACAACTTAAACCACAAAAAAATCATTGTGAAAGCTGATATTTATCTTAACTGAAGTCAGATAGGATCCAGCTGAGTCACATTTCACATGTTTCAAATTCATCCAGTATTTCAGCCCTGTAGTACACTAGCTGCTGCCAAAGGCCAAAGGGAATATGATTAGAGATGTAGAGGAAACGAGAGATTGAGGGTGTGTACGTACGTGAATGCAGTGCTGGATTTAAAAGCGCATACGAATGTTTGCGCGACTGAAGTACCTTGGACGATGCCTGGCGCTTTGTTGTGCCCATGCAAGTGGGGCCATGTGATAAACAGAGGTAAGCAAACACGTTGGGATGGCAACGGTAGGCAGAGAGCGAGAGATAGGAGAGATGGGGAAAGATAAGAGGGGGAGGAGGAGGAGAGCATGGGACAGAAAACCAGAAAGAGGACTCCAGGTCTCCATTCTCCTCCTCTGTCTACAATCACTGCGTGCCTCTCACCTGAAATTAAACATAAGGCCAGGTGCCACTCCAGCCATGCCATCTGTTCAACCCCTCCTCCCTTGCCTTCCTTTACCTCTCCATTCAGTTCACTGCTCTCAGTTGATCTTTTATTCAGAGTGTCAACATTAGCAAAATTAGAATATTATACTGTTTTTGTCAGTTATTTTTTGCTCATCCAAACAGTAGTCATAAAAATGTATGGTAACACTTTATTTTAAGGTGTCCTTGATGCACGTTACATGAACTTATTATTATAATAACAATTAATTATGCATAATTACATGCAAGTACCCCTAAGCCTAACCCTAATCCTAACCCTAACCATATAGTAAGTACATGTAGTCAATTTATATTACTCAGTACTTAAATGTATAATTACACTGTAAGTACTTGTTATTATAATAACAATGAATTGTGCATAATTACATGCAAGTACCCCTAAGACTAACCCTAATCCTAACCATATAGTAAGTACATGTAGTTAATTTATATTACTCAGTACCTGTAACAAGGACACCTTAAAATAAAGTTTAACCAAATGTATGAAATATGACTATTACAAACCCTATTACAAACATTTGTATATTTTTCATCTGTAGAACATGAAAGAAGATGTTATGAAGTATATGTAAGTGGTTTTTTTCTCCATTCAATGAAACACTGTTGTAATCGTTAACTAAAACTACAACTAAAACTAAAGTTATTACAGATCAGTTTCGTTAATTGAAATAAAGCTGAAATAAAATAAAAATATCAGACCTCAAATGAAAGTGAGAAATGTTGCCTTGGCAAATAACTAAAATAAAACAATTGAAGTACAAAAATGACTAAAACTAAAACTGAAAGTTAAAACAAATAAATGAAAGCTTAATAAACATTTTAAATAAAATGGCACAAGCACATAACAAAATGACTAAAAATAAAAATAAAATCTAAATGAAAAATGCATAAATACTACAATAAATAATCCTAAAATTACACCAGTGAGAGTCAAAGGAATCCAAAACAGCATTGGATCTCATTAACTTCCATTGCAAGGACAAAAAAAACCTTGAGACATTTTTCAAAATATCTTTTGTGTTTTGCAGAAGAAATTACGTCATACAGGTTTGGGACAACATGAGAATAAGTAAATGATGGCAGAATTGTCATTTTTGGGTGAACCTACCCCTTTTCTTACACTATTTGAACAAGGTACGTTTTCATCACTCACAAAATGACAATGCACATACTGAGTCTTAAAGATCAAATCTGAAAAACAAATCTGAATTGGATGTAGTGTGAACAAAGCCTGAGAGAAAAAGAGAAAAGGTGAGAAATTAAAGTTCCAAGCCAATTTCTGTCTTATCTTATCTGTCTTTCTCCTCTCATCGTGGTTACAATTCCTATCTCACCGGCACATGCACTCTAAACACACATCACGCAGCGTTGCTAAAGCAATTCTCTATGATTGACAGGCAGTGGGCGGGGCCTGCTCTGAATGGCAGGTGCCATGAGCTGGTAATAATGCCACACAGCTGGGCTGTCTGTGTGTGTGTGTGTCTGTGTGTGTGTGTGTGTAACGAAAGAGAGAGACAGAGAAAGAAGAAGAGAGATTTCTGTTTAGGAGAGGTGGGTGTTATTCTTAATAATGTGGTTCCCGCCGTACCTCATGGGGGAGGTTTGAACACCGTCTTACCAGGCTTAGGTGAGGGGGGAGACTAATAGAAGGATGGAGGGATAGAGAAGGAGGATTTAAAGCCAGGGGAACCCACTGATCTGTGCCTGGAGAGGTTGGCAAAGGTCAGACTACTGTCATGCTAATAATGGGATTTGTTCTGGAGTTACCCACGAGCACACATGCGCATAACGTTACTCACCATAAGGAAAAACCATCTAAACAGATGCTCACAAACATTGATTCTCTAAAACCAAGGCAGAACAAGGTTTACTTTGCTCACACTTCGATTTAATTTTGTCGCTTCTAACACTACTCAACCAGCTTTCAATGTTACATGATGTGACATACGGAGCAATAAAGCCATTATATCCCTTCATTAGCCTACGTCTGGTGGGACCACAGTTGGCTCGGAGTCTGTTCAGATGCACCAGAAGCTTCTGTTTGGCCGCTCAGTCCACATCGTGTCTCATCTTTTACGACACGCAGCTTCCTCTAGTGCAAATTAAACTCACTTAAATAGAATTTGAGGGGAAGCGAAAAAAATCCCTGTAGTTTGCTTGCTCCAAGTCTAATCAACAGGGGGGAAAAAAACATCACCACGTGCAATAGTTGTATTAAAGGGATATTCCACCTAATAATTAAAATACTGTCATCATCATACTCACTCTAATGTTATTCCAAACTGGTTTGACTCTATTTTTATCTGTGGAACATAAAAGAAGATATTTTGAAGAATTGTTCAACAATGGAAGTCAATGGGAACCGAAACTGTTTGGTTACCAACATTCTTCAAAATATCTTCTGTGTGGAGCTGAATATAGAAAGTCATACATGTATGGAATGGCATGAGGCTTAGTTAATGGGTGGAATATGCCTTTAATTCCTGCTTGTAAATCACAAAACAGACCATATGATCTCATCCTCAAGTTCTATACATTGACGTCACGTGCATTCAACTTGCAACACCGCTCATAATGATCCCGTACATCTGGCAAATCTGAAAAAGTAGGTAATTTACACATAAAAATGCATAAAAATGAATTTATAGGTTGCCCGTCATGGCAGATGGCCTAACAGCTAATCAACGACTTCAGACAGCGACACGATCGCAGATGCCTTCAAGGAATGTGCCCTCCTACATACCTAATTAAAGTCTGTTCAGTCAACACAGATTTCCACAGATCCCATCTCCTGAACCATATAATGTGTTGTTTCCACTTTTAGAAATGACTTCATGTTCCTCAGCCCTGTTAGAAGAGCTTCATGATAAAAGATTTATCCTATATGTAGTCTGCTATATATAGGCAATTGGAAGTGTTTGTTTGACTTAAATAAATCTATTTTTTATACAGCCCGTTCACATTATTAACAGCGACAACTCACCCCCGGCAATGTCTTCTGCTCGTGCAGTGCATTCTGGGCCTTCAAGGCTGACTCCCTCGCACAGTACGTCAAGAACGCACATCCTGAAGAAAGAACAAGAATACAACGTGGGATGTAAAAATAAAAACATAACAGACATAGACAGACCATGGATAACAAGCAGTGTTTTGCGGACATAAAAGGATATGACAACCGTGACTAAGAATTATGAACAATTTGTTTTCTCACCAAAGATGCCTTTTCTATGAATAGATTTGTTTATCATAGGAAGCTAGAATGTTGGATGCAAACTTAAAATGAAGCAGCAGGAAATGAATGTTATTGCAAACTAAAGGTTAAAGTTTCTACACAATAAAACAAGTATATATCCCACTGTCAAAGAAGGCCTCAGTAGACGAACTAAGATATGTAGTTAAGATATGAATAGGAAACTCATCTAGCACCATTAGTCTCCCATCTCCCCTTGAGACTGTCCGTTCTATAGAGCAGCATTTAATTACCTTTGTGCATTCCCGTGTACTTGTCCTTGATCACCGTAAGCTCATAGATCTTCCCAAACTGCTCAAAGATGGGCTTCAGGTCCTTCTCCTCCAGATTCCGTGGGATCTGGCCAATGAAGAGCTTGATGGCGTCGGCCTCCTTCATTAGGACAGTTTCCTAAGGGGACGGAGCGACAGCTGCGCCCGGGGTTTCAGCACTGGAGAGCGGCTCAGCGACGGGGGAAGAGTCGCGATGTTAAACACGAGTCCCGGTGGAAAGGTTTGAACCGTGACAGCTCTGAATAAAAAAAATAAATATATATATATGTATATAGTTGGCCAAACGTTACCTATCTGGGAGACCTTTTAAACAAAACACAAATGCTTTTATTTTGGGTCTGTAAAATGTATATCGAAATAACGACAGTATAGTTTTTTACATGGTTTTTTTATCAATGTAAAATACGATTGGTGGAGCTGTTGCTATGGTTACCTCCTCAAACTCAAGTCATTTCTGTTCGTGAGCGAAATGTGAGAATATTGAGTCCTAAGTTGTAACTTGTGGTAACTGAAACGTTTTAAACTCAGCTAAAACCTACTATATTTGTACTTAAATGTAAAACATTTTCTTTTAAGGCCCCCAACCTCTTATTTATTTATTTATTTATTTTACTTCCCCGAACCCCCTTTAGTTACCGAGAATCAAAATGGGCTAACGCCTTTTCTGTTCCGCAATATGAAGGCATACTTAATTAGATCTAGACCAATCAAAATTCAATATGCAAATAAATTCAAGAACAACCTCCAATCGCCATTCAGTTTGCCAGAATTACAATATCGTCTTCCATGACCGTCAATTTGAATGCCGAACATTTTCACACAATGGGACATCTTACATTTCTTTACAAGTATAACGTTTATAAACAAACAGAAAGCATACAAAAAAAATATCTAATTATCTACAAAACAAAGTTTAAGTTTGAGCTGAATTAACTACATAATATTATGGAGGATAATAGGGATTTCTATACAGTGCTTTTTGTTTGATATTTCAACATCATACAATGCTTAGCAGATCTGTAGTAGCTATATATATATATATATATATATATATATTAAAAAATTAAAATTTCGAGCTATTTGAGTATACATTAATGATCTGTTTGAATGAATGCATTATATAATGTAAATATTAATAATGTATGCTATTATAAGGTGTCACCAAAAACAGAATATAAATACGAGAGATCAGTCAATCTCTAAGGTATTTTAAGAGATTAAAATGCTATAGTAAAACAAAGAAATTTGTGTTACGAGCTCTGGCAAGAGAGCATATTAAAAGTGAATGCAATAAAATGAAATGCATATAAATATCGACAGATATCCCCATTGCTTCTTTGTTTAATCCTCACTGGAAGCTCAGGCGTATGTGGCTCTTTGTCACCACACCAACTGCACATACGCACATACATGATAGAGAACAAAAACACGCAGCTATCCAAGCAACTTCACGTCTTTAAATCAAAAGAGACTAAAAGAATTTAATCAATTTGTACTAGCTCTCTGGTGTTTGTGCAGGGCGAAATTTGCTCTCGTATCCTTCCCTCTCTCTCTCTCTCTCTCTCTCTCTTTTGTTAATCCCAAGGGGATGTTTGTTTATTTGCTGTCTTTCTGCCTGGTTGTGAATATGGTCTGATATTCTACGTGCACAGATAAAGAGAGCTGATGGAGAGGGGTGGCTTGAACGCCAACCCCTGTACGTTTAACTAAATCCGTGCATCTGTCACCCTCGAGTCGTCTTGGTTTTTGTCTCTCTCTGCCCTCTCAAATATCTCCTGTTGACTAGAATACATGCATGAATCAATACAAGTATAAATGCAAATAAAATGGATTTCACTCACGTTTTAATGCAGAGGCTGTGAAGAAGATGCACTGTAATGCTGTAGCCTATATTCACGGTGTTGACACTCCGTATAACCCGTTGCTTTTGACGTCGAAAGCCGGTGTCCCCCTCCTGTCCATCTCCTGTCCTCCCTCGGGGTGTGGAAACCGTGACGTTTACTCGGCTTAAGGGAGCGTGTATATTTTCCTCTCACACAGCGTATCCGCAAAACCATTGGGTGCTGTCAAATAGAAACATCTGTCCCTTTAATATCAGTGTGATACAATGGAGGTAAAAACAGGTTTAAAAAAATGTATCATGAATTTCTCCTAATCGCGCCTTTATATCTCAGCTCATATAGATATAGATATCTCATGTATAGAATCTCTATCTTTAGACAGTTTTTTTGTATCTGCACCAAAATATCTCACAAATGCAACTGTTTCACAATTATTTTAGTTCTTATAACGCATAGCTCAAGTTTGTGACTCAAAATCTTGTAATTGCAACTTTATATATAAAAAAGGGATAGTTTATTTTATATTTTCTTACAATTACTGCAGATCATCATAGCTAAATTGAATACAGTACTATATTTACAGCATGATTCACCTCCTTTTGTTTTGAGAATGAGTTGTACGAGGGAAACTAGTTTGACAAAAGAGACCAATGAATTTTCCATATGTATACAAAAAAATTAAAGCAAACATAATGGGGAAAAAAGACAAAGGAGGACGGAATAATCATATTCAAAATGATTAATAAAGAACAATAGTAATAATTCTATGAATAATAATGTCACACGTTCCTTCATGAAGAGCTACGTTAAATGACAAACAAAATATGGCAAAAAAAAAAAAAAAAAAAAAAAAAAAATTCAAACAAACGAACACGTTTTACTCATAGGAAATGTACACTCAGGTGAACAGGGTTACGGTTCGCTACTGCTTTATTCGAGTGTTCGTTTTTTAGGTTTGTATGTAACATTTCGACGGTGCCTGATATCAAGGACGCTAATCCGCCTTTTGTTCTCGTCGAGCTCTGACCACGGTGCTGAAACTACATTGAGCCAAATCATGTTTTCTCGCAAATTAACGCCCACATAGGCTACTACGTGATGTGCTCGCTATGCGGTCGAGCAATTTCGCTATCTTAGTGCGCGATCTGACAGGGAATTCAATTTAATTCATTCTCTATTACTGACAAAAATATATAAATAAGTAAAATTAACCTTTAGGAGATTAATTTATACAGATCACTTCACAAACCGTGTGTTCGCTTTACATCCGCCGGGACATGAAGTTCATCTGTAATTGTTTAATGGTCAGTAGCCTATATATCAGGCTGTCTGGCTCTTAGGGTAAACTAAATTAAAGACTAGAGTACTTGTGTTCATTTACTGGGATTGACAACCATCTGCCACGAGCCCTTAAATCCCCCAATGCTGTTTTTACCCTTGACCTCGAATCCATATTAAAAAGTTATCTTTCTGATAACCTCATTTTAGAACAAAACCCATAACTCTATACTATGACCCCAAAACACGACACATTCACGTACACAAGAGCACGCACTTAAAATCACAGATGACTCAACTGGTTATACCAGACAGTTGAATTAACGACGACATCTGCTGGTTATTTCAGTATTGCCTATTTGTAAGCATTGAGAGCTTGTCGGTGGTCAAAGTCTATGTGAAGTATGCAGGAGAATCGATTAAATGTAAGCTCCCAGATGCTCAACATGATTTTTGAACAAGAGCCAAGAAATCTGGATGATAAACAAACTGCTTTCATCATTTGTGAGTGGCTTCTTTTATATTTTATACATATAAATTCATATCAAGCAGCCCAAGGCCCTCATATCTTTGTGAGGTATGAAACGTGATATTGTATCAGCTGCATCTACTCACTTCAAGTGGACTGGCATAAAGGTCACCTACTGATATACCCTGACCTTTATGTTGTGCATTCTTTTCGAGCAATAACCCGATTTGTCAGTTCTGGGTTAGCCACTATGCTAGGCCTATATGGTCATACTTATTTAAAAAAAAAAATTATTTACATTTTTGCTTTGTCTAATAATATGTCGATACAATATTGCCTGCATACTCATTACGAGAACAACAGAAACCACAATACCTCTAACAAGAGAGCAAGCTAACCCATGAGACCTATGATACTTGCCTATAGCAATAAAGTACCAGCTCATTAACATCAGTTTGTACCAGTAGAGGGAGGTAGAGCTCTAACTTTACATTGTTTATTGCATTTGTCCTTAAGGCCTGAAACAACTTTAGCAGAATAAAGGCTTTAACCATGTTGTGCACATAATACAGTTAACCTCCATTACAATCTAAGTTTAAGACTAATATTACATTCTGTCCATTGCATAAGAAAATATTCAATAGTTAAGTGCATTTTACCACTGACTTCAGAGTGGCATGCTTTGCTATGGACTTACAGCCTGATATATTTTACAGTTCTTGCAAATATAAATGGGTAATTAACACAGACTGAGTGTGCTTTGTGCAACTGCATATCCTTTACCTTTATTTGCAAGCAGATGGGATACAAGGACATTGGATGTCCCCTCAAGCACTCTGTTGCTGGGCAGACAAAGTCCTCACCAGATCTGCATTCATTGAGGATGGACAGAGGGAGAAAAACAAAACAAAAGGTTGATTGGGTTAAAAGACTAAGGTGACAGAAGGGGGAAGGTATGTAGAACATACATACAAGAGAGTATATATATATATATATATATATATATATATATATACATCCACCACCCACCCCCCACAATGGTGCTTTAAAATACATATTAAAGTTACTACTAGTATCTTTTGAAAGGGTACTGCCCCTTGACATTTTTGTAGTTTTTTTTTGTATATATAAAGAGAAAGCATTCTATTAAAATTTCTATTAAATGCAAAGAAGAATAATAAACATTGGTTACTTAAGCAAAGTGTTTATTTTAATATTTTGATACAGAGGTCATTTCTAGTGTATAAACTGTGTATGCCGGGGGTGGATAACTTGATGGCATCCCACGCGGCACATGCTGTTGTGGAAAGTTTAGCATGACGCGGTTAGAAAACATTCTACTGTTAGGAACAGTGCGCTCGCTCTTCGCGTATGGGGGCGTGGCCCTCTCTGCTATTTAAATAAGGTATGTTACGTAAAGTAAACGGACGAGCGAGCTGATGAACGTCAGAAGATTACCGTAAACCTCAGAATCACTGTTAAACGTCATCTTCGGTCCTGTAAACGTTTAATGGTGTAGCGTTAGCAGCCAAATTAAATTACTTTAAGATATTTAGATCTATTAAAATTCAAAACATGACTCTACACTAATTATATTAACTATTAATTAAATTATAACATAGGCTATAATAATGTATTGCAATGATTAGGCGTTTAATCTTATAATTACATATTACAGATAATAATAATAATAATAATAATAACCTAGTTTAATATGTTTTTTAATCTTATTTTTCTGTTCAGAAGCTTGAAGTTGAGTTTTTTGTTTTTCGGCCGACAAAATATTTTATAGGCTACATTTCATTATTATTATTATTATTTCCCCGAAAATAAATCCGAGTGTAGGTATCATAATCGGTCTTATTGAAACATCTGAGGACACGACCATAGACAGTTGTTTTGACTGTCTTAACATATTGGACAGCTTCAGCGTTAACTCTCGATATAGCCTATTTTAATAATACGCTAGAAATTCAAAACAACTTCGCATATTCGTATGAGAGAGGCGACATCTTGTGGAACTGAATGTTGATGGAATGCTGAGCTCTGGCCTTTCTTGATTTGTGTAAATAGCACTGTATAAAATGTCATTTAAAACCAGTAAGGAATCTTCGATAACTTTATTGACCATTATATTCTTTCACGTCTATTTGTACGTCTTTAATTATAATTAAGATAAACTTTAATTTAAACCTCGTTATTAGTACTTTAATTTGCAAAAACGTGATATAGGTGTTTGTTAATTACTCCTAGCCCCACCAAATCTCTACACATGCTGGAAACGAATTAATGAATTAAGAATTAAGGTTATGTTTTACTGAGGCAGTTTGTAATTCAAAACCCTGCTTTTGTCCATGACAGACAGAGAGGAGATCAACCGTATGACACCTCAACAGCAGGTGCCTTACTGAAGGATGAACCTCAGGGCAAAAGAGTGTTTGAAAACCCCTGGTGTGAAACTATGAATAACTAAAAGGGATAGTCCATCCATCAATCAAGTCGTCCTAAACCTGCATGCGTTTCTTTCTTCAGTTGAACACAAAAGATATTTTGAAAAACGTGGGTAACCACACAGTTGGTAAAAGCCATTGACTTCCATAGTATGGAAAAAAAAATACTATGGAAGTCAATGGCTACCAGCAACTGTTTGGTTACCAACATTCAACAGAAGAAACTCATACGGGTTTGGAAGAACTTGAGGGTGAGTAATGATGATAAAATATTCATTTTTGGGTGAACTATCCCTTTAAAGTTTGCTCATCACCAGATGTTCTTAAAAAGGAAACTTTCTCTGAAACAGCAAAACGCATCATCTAGATTTGATGAGGATTTTGTTTAAGTTAGCAAAATACAACCAGGACATTAGTGCATGGCTCCTTTCAGCACAGGGCCCAGGACATCACCACAGCTTGTCGCCCCCTGCTGAAGACCATGTGTAAATGTTTGTTTTGCAACTTGAAACAAAGCTAAATTTAGTCAACTAGAGGTTACAATATCATGTATATGCTGTTTTTGGAATGTATATGTGAAAATTTCAGGCAATTATTTAACGGTTTAACTTTAACAGGTCTTTAGCAATTTAATGCTAATTTTATGATTTTAAGCAATTTAGTATTATAAGCAATTATGATTTTTTACTTCATTATAAAGGGCAACTTAATGTTTCCAGCAGCACTGTGGTTATTTAGCTATATTTTCTTTATTTAATGTTTTACAATAAATTAGCCAAATAATCTAATTTGAGTCTTTGCTTCCTTTTCTGTTTGATGAAAGTTGAAGCATGAAAAATGTATATAGGCTACTGAAGTACCCAGCCAGAAAAGCCAGTTTCAACATGTTTTAAAAAGTCCTGCAGTGTTTTACTTTTGCGCTCGTTTTTTTTTTTTTTAAGATTTCTGAAGCAGAAGTTATTCTGCTATAACGTCAGAATCAGTGGAATTATACCGCTTTGCTCATTGCTAAAATCCTGCCTATTAGCCAGCAAACATCAACTGCAACTGATTTTAAGGTTGAAGAATTTCTCCTTTTACTTTACACTTCTATAATGTTGTGTTCAAGAAAAAAAAAAAAAGCCTCATGTTGTTACGTTGTTCCGATTTTAGGAGTTCACACCATAAATATCCATCTGTGCCTAATCCAATCAGCCAGGACTCGAGCATGAGTGACATTAAATTAAGTGGAACTATGCTAGGCCTTAATTTTAGAATCAAGTTATTGTGTAAATTCCTTGTCTTATATGCTACACTTAATTCAGAGAAACATAATTCTTTGTCTTTTAAGCTACATTTATTTCAGAGAAAGATGCAACAGTGTGATGCAACATTTGCCTCACAACTGAAGTGTGACCAGAGTCATCTCTTGATAAAGTGCTTATTTGATCAGACAAAAACTTGATCTTAATCTGTCTCGGCATAATAATTGGCTATTTCAAACAATTTGTGCAAACATAAGCCTAAAGTGAGATAAATACGGGTAATTATGAAGTAAATACTCATTGCAAACCAGACTACAGTATGTGAGAGGAGCGTTAAGGGATCCAGGATCACTAAATAGGAAACAGAAAACCCGAAGTGGAGCTGGAATGGACTGATTACAGAACACACCGAGTGAGGAGGTAAACATTTAGCTTGAATTAACTGTCTACACTTAAGATTCTGATAACTCAAGCTATGCTTTGTACAGTTTGCAGTTACATAGAATTTATCATAGAAATGGCCTACATTTACCCATTCAAACACTAATTAATTGAGAAATACATTAAATGGGCTAAAAAGCCTCTGATTTTGGTTCTAGAACACGGTGTAGGACAATTCTCAGTCATATATAGTCAACATGAGTTGCAGCCATTTAGCTACAATAAAATCTCTGCATACAATGTTGATCATATTTTATTAATGAATGAAAGGTGTTCGCGAAACTGTGAAGAGCAAAGAAATCAGTTCGGAAGCAACTGAGATGAAAAGACTCAAAGACATCATGGTTGAGACTGCACTCCACCACAGTGTTTTTTTTCCAAACACATCTTTATTTATGTCAGTACAGTAAAAGCCTCGGGGAACTGAGGGAGGCCGTGATGATTCTGCCCGACAACTTCGTTTCTTCTGCATCTTCTGCCACTGTTGGCAAAAACGGCTCGTCTCTGTACACCTCAGCGCCTTACCTCAAAATTGTAAAGATTACTTTTTCTCTACACTGCTGTTTGTCCATGAAAGAGGATAATGAAGCTTAACTACCTGTTAAGGTACATTTAATTACATGTACAAAATAAGATCAAAACTACCAGCTTTGCATAACAATATAGCTTGATCATCAGTTGAACTTAAATTTGGAAGTAAAAAAATATCACATATCAACCTGTTAAATGCTGATCCAAAAAAAACATTGAGTTTCCCAAACATATCTGCGAGATATGTACACACACATTCCCTCTAAGGGAAAAGGATAAAGGATATTTTGTATTAACCTTTCAATTTGACTTTTTTATAGAACTAGACACAAAAACTATAAAAATTAAAGAAGAATTAATGAAATGAAATTGAATAACCACCTCTTGTTTTGTCTGCCTTCAGATTCCATCTCATTCCCCCAGCATTCCTTGCCAGATATTCTTTCCATTTCTCTGCTCCAGTGCTCCTTGACTTCATCTTGCAGCACAAATGCTTACGCTTTACATGTCTTGGTGTTGGAAAAGAACAGATCTTGCTCAAATGTTTTTGGTGATCTGATTCCATCCCCTTGGTTACTTGAATAAATGTGCACTTTTCTATTGTGATTTTGTGAAGGTGTTCAGCACCATCCCCTTCATGTCAATGTCCACAGCAATTTTTGTCTTGATGATAACCCAACAGCACTTGGACTTCTTTACTTGCTCACTGTGACATGCACTAAACACCTGAGCATAAAAATCACAAGACACACTTCAGTAATGTGGAGGCAAGAAAGGTCGTTTAGGGGGATAAAAGGGGCCCCTGACTCTGGGAGGTCCGCCAAAAGTTGGGCCAGGTCGCTTGCCTCTTGGAAAGGGCAGCTCATGATGGACCGGTGGTGGCCTACGAAGGGGCCTAGGAGCTGGATAGTGCCCAGGGTGAGGTGGACGAATATGGTGTGGTGGTGGAGGCCTGTGCTCCAGGTGAGGAGGAACCCTGTGCTCTGGGTAGTGAGGTGGTAT
This sequence comes from Sinocyclocheilus rhinocerous, assembly GCF_001515625.1. NCBI lineage: Eukaryota > Metazoa > Chordata > Actinopteri > Cypriniformes > Cyprinidae > Sinocyclocheilus > Sinocyclocheilus rhinocerous. Next base: position 391,411 of record NW_015630021.1, read on the forward strand.
TTCTTCAGGATAATACTCTTGTGCACGAGGTGAAATTAGGTGCATGTCGTAATGAGGGGGAGAGGGGCTACGTTGTGGATGTTCGTAGTATGGGTCAAAGTATGGATCTTCAGGCAAAGGTCGAGGAAGACTTGAGGCTTCATGGTAACCCCGTACTGGAGGAGAAGACCCAATGCGGTGATGGGGTATACTTGAAGGGGGCTGCAGAGGTACTCTTGGTGGATGTTGGTGGTTGTAGTCCGCTGGACCATTCGGTGGGATTTTAGGAACAAGGTGCGGTGCATGAGCAGAGTGAGAAGCCCCATTCCCAAGTGGATGGAAAGGCTCCTTGTTTGAAACCTCATGAGATAACTGTTCATTATCAGAGTTTGCTGGGACATAGGAGCCATCAACACCACCTCTTTCTGCTTCCCCGAAAGGTTCCTGCAAATCTTCGGTGGCATGAGGACCACTTGCTCTCGAAGAAGATGCAGGATGCATGAAATCTTGTGGTGGAGGAGGAAGCTTTGGGATAGGTGGCAGAGGTGTGGTGAAGAAGTTAGGCGCAGTAAGATCCTGTCTTGGTTCTTTGGCAACGTACCGCTCTGCACCGTATGCGTCAGAGCTGGCCAATACTTGCTTCTCTAGATCATCTTGATATGCGTAGCTACCTTCCACCATTTTAGGATTTGGTCCCACATCATGAATTAAGGGGTTTTGTCTCAGCTCTTGAAGCATCACACTGGATTTCTCGATGGTTTCTACACTGTCTCTCAAAGGTTGCTGGTTGCTGGACATAGAAGAGGAACGCATTGCTTCAATGCGTTGATGCCGCTTAGCTTCTGCCTCCGCAAGAGAGGGCACAGAGTTTTTAAAGTCTTTTTTTGGTGCGGTCTTCTGGTGCATGTCTGTATGAGCTTGTGGATCGGTTTGAGCATTTTGTTTCTGTCCAGATGGAAGTGGACGCATTGATTTAGCATCTAAAGCTGTGGACATAGACACCGTTTGCCCCTGCTGATACGGGAACAGCTCTGATTGAGGAGCATCCATAATTTCATCTTGCGTTGGTGTAGCACCAGCTTCATCCCTTACAGGGGTTCCACCAAGGTTCTCTGCACTTGCTGAAGGGCTATCAACAGTTCCTTTAGGCCACGACAGAACAGATGGAAATCCCAAATTAAAGTCTTTCAGCCCTGGGTTACCTTGGAGAAAGTTATCAATCTTGGAGTCCAAGGTAGAGTTTAGAGAAGAGCTAGGAGTTACTTTCTCATTCTCCATATTGGACTGCATAGCCGTAGGAGCCACACATCCTTGAGTGGAGGGATCCCTAGCCAGTGGGAGACTAGAAGGAGCAAGTAAGACTTCAGGAGATGTATGAGTCTCTGCTGTAAGACGTGATGTCAGAGATTGCTTTTCAGAATTTGAAGATGTGGTGGTCTTTGCAGTCGGGTTGTTTAGCAAAGAGGACAGACCTGGCGGGAAAAAAAATTGTAGAAAGAGAAAGATAGGGGTAGGGACGCAAGGGTCAGCAGATTGATTTAAAAACAAAACACATTTTCTAAAGAACTCATACTAAGGGTCAGGGCCCGGTTGCATGAAAGCCCTTAAGCTAAGAAATTCCTTAGTTTTAAGGTTAAGGGAGCCCTTAGTGAAACTTGTGTTGCAAGAAAAAAACTTAAGGGTCAACTTAAGGAACCTTAAAGCTGTCATTAAGTATTCCCCTTAATTATTTAAGTGTTCCCTTAAGTGTTGCTACAAAGTCCTTAGTAACCATTTCACCTTAATAAATTTAAGAGACTAAAAGAGCTCCCTTAAGTCATCTTAAACTCAGTATCTGCAGGATTTTTAAACTCAAATGTAAGACTTGAGACATTTTTAAGACCTGCACAAATAAAATATCATATGAGCGCAGTAGGGCAATGACTATTGTAACATATTAAACTGTAACATGACTGTAAAAAGCATGACATACAGGTTTTCACAAAACAAAAAGTTTTATATAAATTTTTAAGTAAATGGACGACTTGTATCAATTATGATATCAATTTAAACAATTATTATTAATCAATTGTTACATTAATTAAATAACAATATAAATATAATTTGTCTTAATTGTTTCGATTTTTATAATGCATTATCTTGTCGGTCCACATGTTCACATTTACAACTCTGCGTGTT
>NW_015630021.1:393831-394728 GCF_001515625.1 Sinocyclocheilus rhinocerous
AATAATTATTAATTGTTATTATGAATAACGCGCATTCATAATAAAACGTGCCGCAGATGGCTCCGGGGGATGAATAAAGGCCCCCTGTAGCGAATCCATGTGTTTTTTTAAAGAAAAATATCCATATTTCAAACGTAATAGAGACGTAACATCGATTGATGCTCTAATGTAATTTTGTTGTACAGCAATGACAATAAATTATTAATATTATTATTATTATTAAGTAATAAACACTTTTCTCTCACTTCCGCTGACTGTCATACTCTGAAGCAGTTCCGGTGGATGACGCAGCACGTATGCGCAGCGCGCGCGCCTCTGAGGTATGCTAGTCTCGCGAGTTTGTTTATAGGAGCAAAGAAAGCAAAGTGTCCTTACTTTAGAAAAGGAAAACCAGTCTCCTCTTGGTTTACATCGAAATTCTCCGACATATTTTTCTTTGCAAATCCTCGGTTTGTACTTCTAATTCATGACCGGCGTTTTGTTTTGTTCTCTCTCCGCATTCGTCACTAATCACGCAACACCGACGTGCTGCGTCATCCGCCGGAACTGCTTCAGTGTATGACAGTCAGCGGAAGTGAGAGAAAAGTGTTTATTACGTATGAAATATGGATATTTTTCTGCAACGCTCCTAAAGAAATCCCTTACCTCAGGGATGTTTTCCCCCTCAGGGATACCCCTAAGTCAAATTACTTAAGGACTTTCATGCAACTGGGCCCAGACTACTAAGAGCTTGTACCAGCACAAACCCTCTTTTGGCATTAAAAAACTACTGCCAGAATTTACTATAGGCACGGAGGGAAAAATTTGCGATGAAAAGGTGTGGACAGTTATTTTTGCAGCTGATTTTATTTCATATGCATTTGTAGGAGTTTCCCTTTCAGACACAAAATTTATGGG
>NW_015630021.1:394885-396331 GCF_001515625.1 Sinocyclocheilus rhinocerous
ATTCCATCATTGGTCAGCAGGAGGCGCTTTAACTGCAGAAACAAAGCAGTTTCCTCGTCACGACTGTACACAAAGCAGTGCAGGCAGCGCTCATGTTTATTTAATGTTTGTCTGTGTTTTAGTTGGTTAGGTTTGTATTTCATTATGTTCTGTTTATTGTCATAGATATGTATACATATCTGTTTATTGTGAGATGTAGTAACTATAGCAACCGCGGCACCCATTGCTGTATGTACACTACCGTGAAACGCTTAGTATAAACACTTAGGTAAGGGTGACAGTTAAGACGTTTGTTGCAACGCTCCTAAAGAAATCCCTTACCTCAGGGATTTTTTCCCCCTCAGGGATACCCCTAAGTCAAATTACTTAAAGGCTTTCATGCAACTGGGCCCAGACTACTAAGAGCTTGTACCAGCACAAACCCTCTTTTGGCATTAAAAAACTACTGCCAGAATTTACTATAGGCACGGAGGGAAAAATTTGCGATGAAAAGGTGTGGACAGTTATTTTTGCAGCTGATTTTATTTCATATGCATTTGTAGGAGTTTCCCTTTCAGACACAAAATTTATGGGAGTAGAATATTTAAATTAATTGAACAATGTGATTTACCAAGGTTTGCAGTATTCAATTTACTGGTATTTGTGCCATTATTTAACGGCCAAAAAAGCATGTCTTAACCCATTTTGCCACTGTGCTGCTAGTAGATTACCCGCACTTGATTATAATTGGCTCTGCTTGTTTGCAACTAGGGGTGGGAATCTTTAGGCACTTCACGATCCGATCCAATTCCGATTCTGGGAGTCACGATCCAATTCCAAAACGATTCTTGATCTACATTTTTTCCTAATTCTTCTGCTGTGCAAATACATATTTACAACTTTAACCAAAATTGCAGTTGCTATGCTTTTTGTTTATAGTTGGAATCTCTGTAAGTCAGTACTGCCATCTTAAAAATAGGGGTGTGAATTTTCACTTGTTTCAAGATTCAATTCAATTACGATTATCATGTCAACGATTCGATTCAACTCAATATCATGATGCGTCACATTCTCAATTTTCAATATTACTGCACATGGCTACATTTTAATATAAATTTTATATCAAATTTATTTTGTGCAAAATTTACTTAATTTTTAAAAAATTATATAAGTAGGCTACTTTTAAAAATAATTACTTATTTTAAAAATAAGTGTTCTTTAAGTAGGCTATCCGAAAGTTTACAGACAATCATAGTTATGGATTTTTTTTTTTTCCTCAGTATTATTGCTGTTTTATTATTACTGATGAGATAGACAGTGGCAACTTTAACAGGCTGCATTCACACAGATTCACACTAATGCACATTTCTATTTCGATATATCAGATGTTTTGTCCTGTTCTGAAAACATAACTGTTTACACATCAATTTCGTATAAAAGTATTCAGAGATGCAAGTGCATTTAACC
>NW_015630021.1:396515-397225 GCF_001515625.1 Sinocyclocheilus rhinocerous
ATTGAAAAGTTGGAAAATCTGCTTTTGCAATATCTCTGCATAACAAAAAAAAACAATTAAAATCATAAAAATATAGTATACTGCAACCTATATAGCCTTAAAGGGTTAGTTCACTCAAAAATGAAAATTAGCTTGTGTTTTACTCACCCTCGAGGCATCCTAGGTGTATATGACTTTCTTCTTTCAGACGAATCCAGTCGGAGTTATATTAAAAATTGTCCTGGCTATTCCAAGCTCTATCATTGCAGTCAGCGGGTGTTGCAGTTGAACAGTCCACAAGTCGTCAAATAAAGCTCGCGCATTCATAATAAAACGTGCCGCAGATGGGTCCGGGGAATGAATAAAGGCCCCCTGTAGCGAATCCATGTGTTTTTTTAAAGAAAAATATCCATATTTCAAACGTAATAGAGACGTAACATCGATTGATGCTCTAATGTAATTTTGTTGTACAGCAATGACAATAAATTATTAATATTATTATTATTATTAAGTAATAAACACTTTTCTCTCACTTCCGCTGACTGTCATACTCTGAAGCAGTTCCGGTGGATGACGCAGCACGTATGCGCAGCGCGCGCGCCTCTGAGGTATGCTAGTCTCGCGAGTTTGTTTATAGGAGCAAAGAAAGCAAAGTTTCCTTACTTTAGCAAAGGAAAACCAGTCTCCTCTTGGTTTATATCGAAATCCTCCGACATTTTTCTTTGCAAATC
>NW_015630021.1:398960-402867 GCF_001515625.1 Sinocyclocheilus rhinocerous
CTATGCTTTTTGTTTATAGTTGGAATCTCTGTAAGTCAGTACTGCCATCTTAAAAATAGGGGTGTGAATTTTCACTTGTTTCAAGATTCAATTCAATTACGATTATCATGTCAACGATTCGATTCAACTCAATATCATGATGCGTCACATTCTCAATTTTCAATATTACTGCACATGGCTACATTTTAATATAAATTTTATATCAAATTTATTTTGTGCAAAATTTACTTAATTTTTAAAAAATTATATAAGTAGGCTACTTTTAAAAATAATTACTTATTTTAAAAATAAGTGTTCTTTAAGTAGGCTATCCGAAAGTTTACAGATAATCATAGTTATGGATTTTTTTTTTTTCCTCAGTATTATTGCTGTTTTATTATTACTGATGAGATAGACAGTGGCAACTTTAACAGGCTGCATTCACACAGATTCACACTAATGCACATTTCTATTTCGATATATCAGATGTTTTGTCCTGTTCTGAAAACATAACTGTTTACACATCAATTTCGTATAAAAGTATTCAGAGATGCAAGTGCATTTAACCACAGCCGCGATCGAGCTTCAAGACATCAAACACAAAGCACACGTGAAAGTCTGTCAGTACGTGAGTTTTGTGCATCTTATACGTACTGCATTCCAAAAGGCATAAATGAAAGCATATCTAAAGTATAATACTGAAATAACGGCGGGTGGAAGCAAACACTGTCAAGCAATGCGCACGTGTCTCACAGCGCATATTCTATGCAATGAAGCCCGCCGCGATTGTCTCTAGCGCACACACGTGCCATATGCGGGGGAAAACCATGTTCAGAATCGATTCAGAATCATTGAAGAGAGATACGCGATGCATCGGAGATTCAATATTTTCTCCCACCCCTATTTACAACCCTACACTAATTTACGCTGCTCTTGGTAAACTGCATTGACACTTTTATGGGGATTGCATTCTCACTGTAAATTGCCCTGTTTAGTAAATCTGGCCCCAAGTCTTTTTTTAAATCATCTGCTGTTGCTTCCACAACTAGGCAAAATGTCTATAGAGTTTTAGGTCAACATGAAATTACATTGTCAACTCATTTAACTTACGTAATGTGATGAATTTTTGAATGAAACATTATATTTAACAAGTAGGGTTGGATTGCATCCATCAGGAATCGTGGTGACAGAATGAAGACACACCTGAATCTGAGTTCACATTCGACGGTGGAGGACTACTATGCTCATAAATCACTACCTGTCTGGCACCAACTTTTGAGGAGATATTAGAAAAGCCACATTACCTAAATCAAAAGCTTCAAACATCATTTTGTTTATTTGTCATTTAAATGGTATTAAGCTTTTTGGCTTCTGATTAACATTAATGGCCTAGGTGACATCGTCTGAGAATGATGTTGTTTCAAAGGTGGAGCAAGTTATTACATTTTGATGAAAGATGACATCAAACGTTTTCTTTTGTATAACATACACTGATGAAATCGCACACAGTGAGACCGCAAATGTATTAAAAGAAAAATAGGGTTAATTTTGATTTCATGTTGACTTAAAACAACTTGAACATACTATGTTTGAACTACTGTGTTCACAAATTTCATATCCCAACTCTTTGGTTTCTCAAATCATTTTGCTTTTCCATTTCTCACCCTGAAAACCCCCATGGGTTTGTGTTTTGGACAGAGCACTGAGCAAAGTGTTGGGGTTGATGTCCACCCTAGAAAGGATGCTGGCCAGTGGGTTGGCTGGAGGGGCAGTAGTGGGAGTGGGAGTCTTTTGAGTTGAGCTTGGAGTGGAAGGTACACTTGGGGAAGACCGAGATACAGGACTAACTCCTACAGCTGCAAAGGCAAAAGCAATGTTTGAATGCATGATGTTACATACAAATGTAGTTTTTTTTTTTTACATTTCACATTTCATACTATTAAGCAGTTTTCCAAATCCAAATTCCAAAATTATTTTACTTTTTGGATTTTTTTTATACTTTATATTGATAAATAGTGGAGAGGAGACAAGAAAATTAGTAAGGGAATGGGAGCGGACACAACACAGGTCACATTCAAACAAGCATCTCTCAAATGAGCACCACAGCTTACTGCTAGGACAAGGCTTTGAACGGTATGCACATTTAATAAGATATTTTAACCTGTGTATAACATGCTGTACAAATCAAATTTCAGCATCTCACCTGAGCTCTTCATAACGTTTGTGATTGTGCTGAGAATGGAGCTGATCTTGCCTAGGTCAACACCAGCAAGGTTCACTGGCAGTGACAGTGTGGTTGGTGTGGTGGTGGTTGTTGTTGTTGTAGTAGTTGTTACTGCTGAGGGAACTGCCACTGCTGGGGTGTCGATTTGCTTTGTTTGTGTGCATTCAGTTGTTGGCAAGGATTCTATGACATTTGGAGTGACAGAAGACTGTTTGGACACACGTTCCTCAACTGTAAGGAGGATACAAAATGAAGAACAAAAAAAACAAAACACTACATCCCAAAAGCTTAACCTTCAGTTTCTTTTGAATGCAGTACATGTGAGAAACATACTAAATATAAAAAACCATTAGGGTCATATGGTAAAGGTCATATGGTACCTATGATAGTAGGTGTTTCTGTCTCCTCTACATCCGAGAAGTCCATGTCTTCTACATCACGATTGTCTTTGTCTCCCAAAGGGGCACTGGGTGGGGAGGAACCCCCGACAGATGAGAGAGGGCTGGGAGCATCAGCCAAAGCAATCAAGTCCTCCTCCATCGCCTGCCCATCCAGCTCTGAGTCTGGGGTACCAATCCTTTCCAGAGCGTGGAAGGGTGACTCGGAGCCCGTGGGTGAAGGAGCATCTTCAATGGGGGAGGGGATGGGGGAGTCATCTGAATCAGGCAACATAGTCTTCAGTGAATCAAGCTTGCGCTTAAGGTGCGACACCCGGTTTGCGAATGTCTCGTAAGCCTGGAGAAGAATGATTTGGAGAAAAGTTCCACTATTAGTACCAATAACTACATCTATCAAATTGTACATTCACAAAATTGGCACATTAACAAATGCTTTGTTTTTGGGGTTGAGCAGTATGAATGTACATTACTGTTCAAAAGTTTGGGGTCAGTAAGCTTTTAAGATTTAGAGAAATTACTTTTGTTTAGAAAAGATGCATTAAATTCATCAAAAGTGATAGTAGAGACATTTTACAAATGATTTTTATTTCACATAAATATTGGCTCATCAACAAATTCTTTAAAAAAACGTCTCTCACAAAAACATATTAAGCCATTTCAATATTGATAATAATAAGAAATGTTTCTTGAGCACAAAAAATAATATATTAAATAAGAAACATAAAAATAATATCAGAATGATTTCTGAAGGATCATGTGACACTGAAGACTGGAGTAATAGCTGCTGAAAATTCAGCCTTGCCACCACAGGAATACATTTTAAAATATACTAATAACATTTCAAAATATTGCTTCTTTTACTGTATTTTTGGATTTGAAGCTCAAAAAATATACAATATTTGATAGTATTTTGTTTAAACCAATACTGTGAATATATTGCATTTAACAATATTACGAATATTGTTTAAACCAATAATGTGCATATATATATATATATATATATATACAGTGCTCTCCATAAGTATTGGAAAAGTAAAGACAAAATTGCTTTGTCTGCTGTGGAGTCGAGGCATCTGCAAATATGATTAAAAGATGAATATGAGACAAAACTACAGAATGTCACGTTTTATTATTGGGTGTTTCAACACATTCATGTTTTACCAAATAAAAAGGACAGCACTTTTAGAGTTTCATCCCCTCTCTGATGTGAGCATAAGTATTGGGACAGTTGACTCACAGGTCTTTCTAAGTGATCAGCTGTGTCATGTTGCATTAATTGTTCAGATATTAAAAGCAGGGAATGTGT
>NW_015630021.1:405801-411615 GCF_001515625.1 Sinocyclocheilus rhinocerous
ATGAATATGAGACAAAACTACAGAATGTCACGTTTTATTATTGGGTGTTTCAACACATTCATGTTTTACCAAATAAAAAGGACAGCACTTTTAGAGTTTCATCCCCTCTCTGATGTGAGCATAAGTATTGGGACAGTTGACTCACAGGTCTTTCTAAGTGATCAGCTGTGTCCCGTTGCATTAATTGTTCAGATATTAAAAGCAGGGAATGTGCTGTATCAGTTATAGCCATTGCTTCTGCATTCTGAGTCTTGCATTTGATGACGACACAACAAACCAGGATGAAGACGAGGGAGCTGACTTTGAGAGTCACGCAAGCAATTTGGATGCTAAAAGAAAAGAGGAACTCAATTAGAGTTACAGTATGTCAAAAACAATGGGCATGGAGAAATCAACAGTTTGCAATGTCCTGAAAAAGAAAGAAACCACCGGTGACTACAGCATCCAACAACGGCCTGGCCTTTGATGACAGACAAATCATAAAAGCTGTGAAAACCCTAAAATAAGTGTCTGTAAAATCCCCAACAACCTCCAGAAAGCTGGAGTGATGGTCTGACAATCTACTGTCCGCAGGAGACTTCCACAGCAGAATTACAGAGGTTACACAGCAAGATGAAAACCTCTGATCAGCAGCAAACATAGAAAGGCAAGATTAGAGTTTGCAAAAAAGCACAAAGGTGAGCCAGTAGAGTCTTGACAGATGAGACAAAGATTATCTATCATTTAAGTGATGGGAAAGCAAAAGTGTGGAGAAAAAAGGAACTGCAAATGATCCTAAGCATACAACCTCATCTGTAAAGCATGGTGGAGGTGGTGTCATGGCATGGGCATGCATGGCTGCCGCTGGAACAGGCTCTCTCCACTTAATTGATGACGTAACGAACGATGGTGATAGCAGAATGAATGCAGAAGTGTACAAATACATCTTGGCTACCAATGTTCAAGAAAATGCCACAAGACTCATCAGAAAGTGCTTCATATTGCAACAGGACAATGACCCAAAATACCCTGCTAGCTCAGTCAAGGAGTTTATCAGGGCAAAGAAATGGAAGGTCTTAGATTGCCCAAGTCAATGTCTAGATTTAAACCCTATTGAACATGAATTTCACCAGCTAAAGAGGAGACTAAAGGCGGAAACCCCCCAAACCAAGCAACAGTTGAAATTGGCTGTATTAAAAGGCTGGGAAAAGTATGTCAATGGATGAAACCAAGAGTCTGGTGATGTCTATGGGTGGCAGACTCACTGCTGTGATTGCATGCAAGGGATTTGCAACTAAATATTAGCTTTTAAACTTTTACATTTGCTCTAAGTTCAACTGTCCCAATACTTATACATGAGATGGAATGAAACTCTAAAAGTGCTGTACTTTTTATTTGGTAAAACGTGAATGTGTTGAAAATGTGACATTCTGTAGTTTTGTTTCATATTCATCTTTTAATCATATTTGCAGATGTCTTGACTCCACAGCAGACAAAGCAATTTTGTCTTTACTGTTCCAATACTGTATTGCAGCACAATGCAGCTGAAACCACTAAAAGCATTAAATGAGCATTTGGTCATTACTTCTGAAAGGGCTATTTGCTGCTTTCAATCATAAAGATAGTTTTTTTATATGTGCATTGAAATAATGAGTCTGCTGGAAGGCCTGAGGCTGCTGTAAGTGAGGAGAGATTAAGAGCTTTTGTTGAAGCAAATGGAAAAAATTAGATTTCATAAAGTGCTTTTTGGAAATATAAATAAAACAACATTTTACTTATTTCCTACTCAGCCATTTCATTTGAAATGACTTGATGGTTCTCTACATTCATTCTAGTCTCCCAGTGTGGAAAATTAATACATTTAGTAATATTTCTGCAACAAACACTGCAAATTAAAGTGTAAAATATTTTGTACAGGAGTGTAGCTAATTTATATTTATAATATCATTTCAAATTGCACCCAAAAATATCATCACATTAAACTGCAATACTCACTTTAGCCACAATCTTGACCTCTTTATATTGCATCTCGTAGAATATGTCTGCATTCTCCAGAGCTTCCATCAATGGAGGGCCTTTTTTGACCTCTCCATCCAGAAAGGAAACAAACTCCTGAAGCTTTGCACTCCCGTCTTCAAAGTCTTTAGAAAACCTTTTACCTCCTGCCTTGTCTAAAATATGAAATGTGGAAAGAACGAACACATAAAAATTAGAAAAATATTGATGCATCAATTAATAAATATCCATTTAGAATCTTAAAAGGCCACCGTTTACCGACCTTTCAGTTTCTTTAGAGCCTCTGTGCTGCACACATCCACTCTCATTGCAGCTAACTGTTTCTCTTTGAGCTCAATCTCATCCATCGACTTCCTGTACGTGGACAGATGCTCGATAAACGCAGAGGGCTGACAGGTAAAAATACAAACAAGTAGGTAAGAAGTTGTATAAATGAAAGGTATAGTCACCCCAACCCAAGGGGTTCCAAAGAGCCACTCAAATCCAGTGTGAATTTTGACTATTTACCACAAACTCAGCAACAATCTTGGATTTTAGGGCAGATTTGGCGTTAACTGGAGCTGAAAATAAAATTGAGGAATATTAAAAATGAAAAATCCTCACTTTATTATAAGAATTTCAAAAATATGTTCAAGTCTTCTTAACACATTGTATATTAAGACTTTCAATGTTAAACTCAAAAACATACTGACAAGCCTATAAAATTCTCCCAAGAGCAACATTAAGTTGATACATCCTCAATTATTAATTCAGACCTTTCACTGGTTCTTCTTTCCAAACCAAACCGTTCCTAAGCTGACTGATGAACTCCTCTGAATAGACATTTCTCTCTTCCCAAATGGACAGTATCCTCACCACTGCCTTGTTCACCTTAGAATCCTTTGTGGCACTACAAGAAATCACATTTACAAAGATTCATAATATAAAGCAATTCACACAATGCAACATCACAATAGATTTGAGAAAATAATTTGCATACAAGGTCACATTAATGCATACTTGGTTAGAAGCACATTGGTCGCAGGATCATTTAGTAATTGATGGCTTTGTAGAAATATATCAAAATCAAAAATGATTCATTTATTTAAAAAAAAAATGCATATATATATATATATAGGCTTATAATATATAATTCAATAAAAAACATATGTAATTCAGATTGTTATTTGATTTGTATGTCAATTATTCAATCATTAAACTAAATTGTCAAAATCCAAAATGTCCCAAAAATAAAATTATTTTTTATTAAATGTAAAAAAAAATACATGTAATATTTGATTTAGTATTTTACATGAATGACAACAAAAAAGTTAAAAATATATTTTGCTTCAAAATAATGTGGTGATTCATTTTGGATATGGTTGGTTTGGGTGATGGCTCCATATTATAGAACTGTATAAAATTTCTATGGAGAAATTACTTCCAGAACTAAGACCTCTGAAAAAGTGGGTGGTCACTGTTGTGGTCTATAGGCAGAGGAGATATTTCTTGTCCTTGAGAACAATCTGGTTAAAGTTCATGTTGATGAAAGCAGACTCACCTGATGAGCTTCATAGCTTCTGGCAGAACATCTGTGAAGGTGGTGCGGTAGACTATGGCATTTTTCCTTTTACAGTTCTGAATGACATCATTCGCCAGATAGAAGAGATTAAGCCTGTGTGGCGCATCCGCTGGGAAAAGAATAAGGAAAAGTTTAACTGCATCATAAAACAATCAGTTTAATGGTCCGCTTACAATGGCATGACCTTTGTCTAATATTAGCGAGGATGGGCAAACCATAATGAAGTGTTAAAGTTCACGCTAACATTGAATAATTCATGAGGATTGTCACAAATTATAGCAGTTTCTTTAAATTCCATCACAAGCTGCTCTTTTCAAAATCTATCTACTTTCAACAAATCAACAAGATAATTTCTTCAATTACAGGTACTTTTATGGCCTAGGGCTAGTATTTTATTAAGTCAAAAGACAAAAGGCACAATCACACCAAGAGCAATAGCCATAAAGATAACTATAGCTATATCAGCGTCCACACCAATGCACTATAATGTTCTGTTTATTATAAGCACATGCTGCAGTTGTGTCATCTGCTGCTTTAAATGTTTGACCTCTTTAAAACAGGAACAATTCTGATTGGCTGTCAGTTTTTTTAATTCGTTAGCTGGAAAAAAATTGTTGTGAAAGTGATTCCAAATAGTGTCGCTATCAAAATAGTTGTGGTATGAACTTTGCGATTCTTTTACATTTTAAACCATTTTTAAGACTATATCTATTATCTATATCATTATAGTTATCGTCCTTGGTGTGAACAGCCCTTAACTCTTAAACTTTTTTCCTCATATAAAATTCACATTAAAACGGTCTTGGAAAGTTTTTACTATGCCTACACATAGTTTTGAATCACTGTACATATTTGGTTGTAAATTTGTCTTAGACCCAGACTTTAATATTAAAGGGGCCATATGATGCGATTTCATGTTTTCCTTTGTCTTTGGAGTGTTAAAAGCTGTTCGTGCATACAGAAGATCCGTAAAGTCACAAAGATTAAAGTCTCAAACCCAAAGAGATATTCTTTATAAAAGTGAACGCTTAGCCACGCCTTCTTAAAACACCTCGTTCAAACACGCCCCCACATGTCTACGTCACTGTGTGGGAAGATTTGCATAACACCGCCCAAATGTATAAGCAAAGAAAGAAGGCGTAACTTTTATTCAGTATTAGGCTCGTTCGAGATGCATCGGCGCTGTGCAGACCGATCGGCGTATAACATCAAAGTACCACGAGAGCGATTGGAGAGCAGACGACTCTTTAAGCTTTTGAATCGCTCTTGCAGTACTTTGATGTCATACACCGATCGGTCTGCACAGCGCCGATGCATCTCAAACAAGCCTATTATTGCCGCTGCCGCCATGTCGTGGAGCCGCTGTGTGTTTCGTTGCGAAAGCTAAACTTACTTTGTTTGGCCTTCCAAAAGAGGACGCAACTAGAAATCAGTGGTTAAGTTTTATTTACAACACTGTTCCAAAACAGTACAGTACAACCCAAATATTCGAGTGTGTGCAGCGCATTTTACGGAGGAAAGTTTCCTGAACTTTTTGTCCATTTTGGAGATCATCACAACGCATAAGCACGCTTTAACCTAAGTGTAAACAACGCTGATTATGCCGATTACGTTCATGCGCGCGCTTTCCCCCCTAATGTAAACAACGCCGATTACGTTCTTGGGTACTCTCCAAAATGGTAGAAGACGTAACTCGGGGGAGAAGAAATGTTAAATAAATTATGTTATTTTTGTTTTCTTTGCGCACAAAAAGTATTCTCGTAGCTTCACAAAATTGAAGTTGAACCACTGATGTCACATGGACTGTTTTACCGATGTCCCTGCTACGTTTCTGTCTGGGAACATTTCAGTTGCGTTGCTGTCTATGCAGGGTCAGAGAGCTCTCAGATTCCATCAAAAATATCTTAATTTGTGTTCCGAAGATGAACGAAGGTCTTACGGGTTTTGAACGACATGAGGGTGAGAAATTAATGACAGAATTTTCATTTTGGGGTGAACGAACCCTTTAAGCATCGCTGGCCTCTATAGCATCCTGTTTCCAGACTCATAATATTTCCACACAAATTGCATTTTGGAAAAAGATTGCAATGCAGTTTGTGTGCAATTACAGAACAGAGATCGGCCAAAATAAAACTAAAAAACTAATTCTTCCGATCTAGAACCCGCACACTGCTGATTTAAAACAAGCAGGCAGTTCTTCAAGCTCTTGCGTGCCAACTGACCTCACTGACCTCACGGGAAGATGCAAAGATAGTCTC
>NW_015630021.1:412730-419959 GCF_001515625.1 Sinocyclocheilus rhinocerous
CCACTGATGTCACATGGACTGTTTTACCGATGTCCCTGCTACGTTTCTGTCTGTGAACATTTCAGTTGCGTTGCTGTCTATGCAGGGTCAGAGAGCTCTCAGATTCCATCAAAAATATCTTAATTTGTGTTCCGAAGATGAACGAAGGTCTTACGGGTTTTGAACGACATGAGGGTGAGAAATTAATGACAGAATTTTCATTTTGGGGTGAACGAACCCTTTAAGCATCGCTGGCCTCTATAGCATCCTGTTTCCAGACTCATAATATTTCCACACAAATTGCATTTTGGAAAAAGATTGCAATGCAGTTTGTGTGCAATTACAGAACAGAGATCGGCCAAAATAAAACTAAAAAACTAATTCTTCCGATTTATGGCTAGTCGACCGGTGCATCTCTAGAACCCGAAACTTTCCCACACTGCTGATTTAAAACAAGCAGGCAGTTCTTCAAGCTCTTGCGTGCCAACTGACCTCACCATTGTTTTGGGTAGATGCAAAGATAGTCTCTTCTTCTGCTCTTTCCTGTCGGTTAGCATTGCATTACCATGTGCGCCCCCTTCTGGACTGATCACCTGTCTGTGACTGACTGTTTTCGTCATCTGACTGTACCGAACCATGGTGTCTGTAACTTGGCGGTTCGGGATGAATACATGTACCATTACACCCCTAGTACCTTGGTAATAAATGTGGAGAAAGCTTTAAAGTCACACAATTTCTCCCAGAGGACCACGTATAATGTTATTAAACATTGTGACAGATTCACAAAATAATACTGCGCACAAACTGGTATAAATTGGACTGAAATTATCAGGTAGCTTGTTAGACAATAACTTCAAATTAACTTTACAAGTTTCTACATCTAAGAAGCTTCAGAAGGACATGCAGAGCAACATGTGCTTTAAACAGCAAAACTTTTACTCTTGCTAGTTCTTCTAGTTTAGGAATAACAGCATTTATTCTACTTCATCCTCTTTTCATCATTGTAACTTCTGAATCTTCTTCAAATCTGAAAATTACAACATTCAACTCATCTCAGAAGACCAAGTACACTGTGATTCCTCACAATATGACCACTTTAAGCATCTAAAGATGATTTCATAAGAAAAATACACAACTCCTGTATAACAAACTCAAAACATGCTTTTTTGGGAGTGAAATGCACGTGTCCCTCCTCAGTCTAAGAACACGAACTAGCGTATGATGTGACAGCAGACTGTTGTTTCTGAACATCTCGCTTATCTTGTGGTCACTTGTTACATAAGCCCTGCAGAATGCTGACAACACTAAATAACATCCTGACCAATAAAATGGCACAGGAATGAGTACTAAAACCCAGAAATGAGTAAGCATTTTTGAACTTCTGGTTCCATCATCCCAAAGTGTTTATTTTGAATGGATTTTTGGTTAAATGCCTGAAATAAGGTCTGTGGTGAACACAAGAGCAAGATATATTCAGGTTTCATTCTATGACTTAAAATACACCAGTAATGGCCTATTTCTGATTTTTAAGCTTTTATGTGTCTTTAAAAAGGCAGTTGCTAACAAGTTGCAAATTGGCACTACAGATTTTATCAGGGATATACAAGATTCATGTACTTAGTAGTCTGCTTTTAAAGCCTCACTGTGTTTATAGTATACTCACGCTTTTGCAAACTAATCTAACTAGGGGTGCTCCGATTGATTGGCTACCGATCATTATCGGCCGATAATCACGTTGGGATAATTGATCGGCGGTCTCTAAAAAGGCCGATCTCAAACAACCGATCTCAAGCTGATGACGCTGCTGTGAGAGGTTTGGCACGACATGCAGCAGCACCGTCTCAGTCTCTGTCCAGCGCGGGTAAAATAATTATAATGCTGAAGGTGAGGTACTCACCTTCATATTTCTTCATTAAATAACTTACAAAGTAATTTGAAAACTGTGATGTATGCACTTAATGTTTCAGCGCACTAGGAGGCGCTCAAGATCACTCCCGTGTGTATGTTATGTTATCAATGAAGAAAAAGACTTGCAAGTTCTCAGTAAATTAGAAGCGAGTTAACACAGCACTCGTCTCAGCGTATTATTCATGTTATATAACAGATAAGATATAACATATTGGCGACGAGGATTGTCTTTTCGAACGCCTGATTTGTCAGGCTACTGCATTATTTGATTGGATGTATGTAGTGAACTTGGAACAACACCCGACGAAATGGCTGTGTTTATCGGTCATATGGATGCCTTTGATGAGTCAGCTGAACAGTGGGCTACCTACATAGAAAGGTTTGAACAATTTGTTTCTGCAAACGACATTGCAGATGAGAAACAAGTCGCGGTGTTGCTGAGTGTAATGGGTTCATCTACATACGGCCTGCTGCGGAGCTTAATCGCCCCAGATAAGCCGGGTGCGAAGTCATATGATGACATTGTGACTGTTTTGAAAGACCATTTCTCACCGAAACCGATCGTTATTGCAGAAAGATTTAGGTTTCATAACCGCAGTCAGCACGAAACAGAGACAGTAGCACAGTATGTCGCAGTTCTGATTGTCTTTTCGCCTGATTTGTCAGGCTACTGCATTATTTGATTGGATGTATGTAGTGAACTTGGAACAACACCCGACGAAATGGCTGTGTTTATCGGTCATATGGATGCCTTTGATGAGTCAGCTGAACAGTGGGCTACCTACATAGAAAGGTTTGAACAATTTGTTTCTGCAAACGACATTGCAGATGAGAAACGAGTCGCGGTGTTGCTGAGTGTAATGGGTTCATCTACATACGGCCTGCTGCGGAGCTTAATCGCCCCAGATAAGCCGGGTGCGAAGTCATATGATGACATTGTGACTGTTTTGAAAGACCATTTCTCACCGAAACCGATCGTTATTGCAGAAAGATTTAGGTTTCATAACCGCAGTCAGCACGAAACAGAGACAGTAGCACAGTATGTCGCAGTTCTGAAAAAGCTGAGTGAACACTGCGAATTTGGGACGCATTTGCAAGACGCGCTGCGCGATCGCTTTGTGTGTGGGCTGAAAACGGAGTCTGTACAGAAGCGGCTATTGACGGAAGCAGCTCTCACGTTTCAAAAGGCAGTGGAGATAGCAGTGTCTATGGAAACGGTCGCGCGGGAATCTCATCAGTTAAGTAGCTCTTTGAAAGTGCATGCACTGTCCTTGAAAGAGAAAGGAGGAAATAAGTGCTACCGTTGTGGAAGAACAAACCATAATGAGAAAGACTGTTATTTCAAAGAGCAACAGTGCCACAATTGTGGTAAAAAAGGCCACATTTCCAGAGTGTGCAGAATGAAAGGGAAACACATGACTGAATGTAATAAGTCTAAGTCAAAGAGGGTGAAAAATTTCCAACAGAAAAGGAAAGTGCATCAGATGGATGTGAAGGACTCATCTAGTGATGACACTACAGATACGGAGCTTGCATTGCATGTGATGACTAAAAAGCAGGAATTGTCACACATTCGTCTTAAACCAAAGGTTGAAGGAGAAATTATGGAAATGGAATTAGACACTGGAGCGGCTGTCTCTCTAATTTCAAGAGAACTTTACAACGCACAATTAGCTCATAAACCGCTGTGCACAACCGATATGATCCTGAAAACATATACAGGCGAAGTGGTGTCTCCAGTAGGGGTCATCGAAGTTATAGTGAAAATGAACAAACAAAAAGCGAAATTACCACTTTATGTTGTGGAAGGAAGTGCCCCACCTCTATTCGGCAGAGAGTGGCTCAAGAAAATCAGGTTGAACTGGCGTGAAATTAAGAGTGTGAAAAAGGATGCACTTGAGACAGTGCTATCAAAACACAAAAATGTTTTCAGGAAAGGATTGGGCTTGTTAAAAGGTATCCAAGCCACAGTGTCACTCAAGCCACAGTCTCAGCCACGATTTTGCCAAGCGCGCAATGTCCCCTATGCTTTGAAGCCAAAAGCTGAGGCGGAGATAAATCGACTATTGGAGTTGGGGGTCATCTCCCCTGTGACATGCAGGGCCACACCGATTGTGCCAGTTGTAAAAAGGAACGGGGATGTGAGGATTTGTGGAGATTTTAAGGTAACAGTGAATCCTGCCCTTTGTGTTGAGCGTTACCCAATTCCACGAATAGAGGATTTATTCGCATCATTAGCAGGGGGCCAGCGCTTCACTAAATTAGATCTTTCAAATGCATACCTACAAGTGCCCGTGACTGAAAGCTCACGTAAGTGCCTCACAATCACCACATCAAAGGGGCTGTTCTGTTACAATCGGTTACCCTTTGGGATTGCATCGGCACCTGCAATTTTCCAAAGGGCAATGGATCAGATTTTACAAGGCCTCCCTAACGTGCACTGCTACCTAGACGATATATTAGTGACTGGGTCAGATGATGAGCAACATCTAAAAAATGTGGACGCAGTCCTCAGTCGTCTGGATGAATTTGGGCTATGTGTCCAGCGTGAGAAGTGTGAGTTCTTTAAAGACTCGCTGGAGTACTTGGGGCATATCATTGATGCTCAGGGTCTTCATAAGTCACCTGAAAAGGTCAGGGCAATCATGGATGCACCTGCACCAAAGAACGTCACACAACTTTGTTCATTTCTGGGACTTTTAAATTACTATAGTCGATTTATCCCTAATCTGGCATCAGTGTTAGCCCCTCTCAATGCTCTTCTGTGCAAAGGAAAACAGTGGCTGTGGTCTCAGGAGTGTGAAGATGCATTCGATAAGGCGAAAAACCTGTTACTGTCACAGAGTTTGTTGACACACTACAATCCACAGTTACCAATCAGACTGGCCTGTGATTGGTAAAATTATGCTCAAATTGAAAGAGAGGCACTTGGTAATTTTAGCAATATCTGTACGGGCAGAAGTTTACTTTGTTTACAGATCACAGTCCTTTGACAACCATCTTCAGTTCAACAAAAGCCATTCCATCCATGGCTGCAGCTCGGTTGCAACGCTGGGCTTTGTTGTTGGCAGCCTATGATTACGATATCCAGTACAGAGATGGTGCACACCACTGCAATGCGGATGGGTTATCACGATTACCGCTGCCAACCGCACCTCAAGTTAAGTTGGACACGGTGGAGTTACTTCAAGTAAAACAGCTGGATGCTCTACCAGTACTGTGTGCAGATGTCTGTAAAGAGACAAGGGCTGATCCCATTCTGTCACAAGTAATGGAGATGGTGGCAACTGGACGTTTTCCAAATGTCACGGATGCAAATAATGTGCTTGCCCCATATGTGTACAGGAAGGATGAACTAACTACGCAGCAAGGTTGCCTCATGTGGGGTTGGAGGGTGGTCATTCCTCCTAAGCTGAGATCCAGGGTGCTGGCAGAACTACATACGGGACATCCAGGTGTCGTAAGGATGAAGGCGGTGGCACGTAGTTATGTCTGGTGGCCCGGAATTGACATTCAAGTTGAACAGTTGGCGAAAACCTGTCAGACATGCCAGCAGACACAAAAAGCTCCTGGACCTTCACCCTTACATCCGTGGAAATGGCCAGAGTCACCGTGGCAACGCATACATGTGGACTTCGCAGGTCCATTTGAAGGACACATGTATTTGGTAGTAGTAGATGCTCACTCCAAGTGGCCTGAGGTGTGTGTGATGGATTCAACTACATCTACTAAGACCATTCAGGTGCTGAGGACACTGTTCAGTCGTTATGGACTCCCAGAAGTGCTGGTTAGTGATAACGGTCCTCAGTTCACCTCCGAGGAGTTCCAGACATTTCTCAAGGCCAATGGAGTGACACACACACGTTCTGCACCTTTTCACCCAGCTACTAATGGCTTGGCGGAACGCATGGTTCAGACAGTAAAGCGGGCTTTACGTTGTTCAAAAGGATCAACTTCCATTCAACAAAGGTTGGACACCTTTCTACTGGCATACCGAAACACCCCGCACGCCACCACAAAGGAGTCACCTACTATGTTGTTTCTACATCGTAGATTGCGATCTCGCTTTGATCTGCTGAAGCCAAATGTTGCCTCTTGTGGTCGAAAAAGCTCAAGGCAAACTGTGCCAGCGACGTCAAGTTCATGCGAAAGAAATAACATTTGCAGTGGGTGACAAGGTATTAGTTCGTGATTATCGGCGAGGAAAGAAGTGGATGCCTGGTGTGGTGTCAGCAAAGACAGGCCCAGTATCATACACTGTCGATGTAGGACTTTCAGTTCATTGGAGGCGTCATGTTGATCAGATTTTGGCACATCAGGATGATTGCGACAATGGAGATGAGATTGGTCCAGAGACCATTGAAGTCCCTGAGGGGAATCTGACAGATTTGTGTGAACATCCGATCTCAGGAGAGACATCACGTCCTAGTCTTGATCAAATTCCAACAGGATTAGCACAATCAGAAGATTCAGCCACTAGGGACAATGAGGTGGTGTTACACACTCCACACAAAGAGGCTAAGCGCTATCCTGAACGCACCATCAAGCCTCCAGTACGGTTTAGCCCATAAGGCTTACCTTGATGGTATAAACCAATTCCACTGGTTGCATGTTAACAGTCATGGTGCTGAGTTTAATTTAAAGAATAAGCACAACACAGTTCATTGAATGATTCTACCGTTTAAGATTCTAATGTTTTATCATAGTTGTTCTATATTTTGGTATTACTATAAGTGTTACATTATACAGGCAAATCTATGTGCACCTATATCTATGTATATGTGGACATGCAAAAGGAAAAGAAAGAGATCCATCTTTGTCTATGTTAAGTGTATAACATTGTTACTGAAATTATTACAACACTAAAGGCTGATTTATACTTCTGCGTCGGACCTACGCCATAGCTTACGCATAGACGCACACCCATACGCCGTAGCCTGACGTGCACCTCTCCAAAAATCTAACAGCGCGTCAATTCTATTGAAAAAAAATTATAATTCGCTGTGACTGGTCTGCAAGAACCGCTCCCTCCATATGTACTTGAGTTTTGTGTGTGTTTATGTGCACTTTAATATATTTTAATGTTACACCTTCTTATATAAAATAAAACAAAGCAAAGAACAAGTGTCTTATCATTTATTATACTATCTTCGGCTTTTGCCGTAGTACTGCGGGTTACATCAGCAACATGCCCGTGGACTAGGCATGGGACGATAACCTGTTTCAAGGTATACCGCGGTTTGGAAAAGTCACGGTTTCAAAACCACTAAAATTTCCCGTTATACCGTTCCTGCGGTATGCGCAGTTTTTTTACGTGTCGTCAAAGACGGAAAGTGCAGGAC
>NW_015630021.1:420000-429756 GCF_001515625.1 Sinocyclocheilus rhinocerous
GGTTTGCATGTGTACTGCACGTTGACGCGGACAACAACGCAGAAGTATAAATGAAAACTGACGCATAGCCTACGGCGTAGGTCCGACGCAGAAGTATAAATCAACCTTAAGTGGGGAGGGAAATGTGATGTATGCGCTTAATGTTTCAGCGCACTAGGAGGCGCTCAAGATCACTCCCGTGTGTATGTTATGTTATCAATGAAGAAAAAGACTTGCGAGTTCTCAGTAAATTAGAAGCGAGTTGACACAGCACTCGTCTCAGCGTATTATTGATGTTATATAACAGATAAGATATAACAAAAACCTTGTGTGAGACGTAATTTCACAAACAGCGTGAGTGAATCACCGCGCGCGCTCTCTCTTTCTCTCTCAAAATACGCAAATGGCTTCAAACCACACATCGCGTCTGTCTATTAAGCGAGCTGCACGCTGCACAGTTGACACAGGAATTGTCACTTGCACAATAGAGGCAGTGTCACATCGTCACTAAAGTTTATACAAGTAAAGTAAAGTTTTTGCATTACTTTTTAATTCTTGCCAGTGTTTAACCATTCAGTGCGCGCTCTCCTGGAGACCGTGCGCTCATACACACTTGCAGCGCACACACATAATGCCAGGTTCACATTACTCTGTTTGCAGTGCGTGGTATGTGGTGCGTATTTTTTCCGCACTTATGTTAACGGATTAAAGCATTCACACTGCACACGGTAGTGCGTTCAGGAGCGGTGCGTCTGCAGCAGTGCAGAGATCGTTTCCGCACCGAATCTATTTTTGCTGTCATACACGCGCTGAATTAAAGTGACAGCACAGTACAGTACATATGAAAACGAAAATGTAGCAATTGCACCATAAATACATATAAGCTGCTTCCCCTCTCACAAGGGACACCTAAGAGGAGAATTCCCCCCATTTTCAAAAATGAAATTCAGGCCCTGAATAAATGTCTAAAAATCCTGATTGGAGTATCACTATAAATAGTTATAAATGATAAAAAGAAGGCTTTAAAAAGATCGGTATCGGTGATCAGTATCGGCAGATACTGCTTTCTGTGATCGGCCTCAAAAATCCTGATCGGAGCACCCCTAATTCTAACTCAAACTTTCCAACTTCTGCAATCTCCAAATCCAAAAGTAAAAAGAAAAATCCTATTGGCTTTTTGTCAAGAGAACCAGGGTGATGCCAACTTCCAGTTTGGCCTACAAAATTATGTCATGCATGCTGCACTCTATCAATGACTTACTCGGTCAAACTTGCCTTTAACTAAGAATTAATAACATTTAATTAGAAAGTCAAAAATACAAGTTGCGTGCTTTAGGAACTAAACAATTAGTTCCTAAATTAGGAAATAATCAATAACTAATGAAACATTAGATTTGTGCTATTTCACAGAAAGCCACCATTAGTGACGCCACTACAAAGTTTAAATTTACATTAGTAAAATACATTTTACTGTTATGGTCTTAATGCAAGCATTTCAATTAACATCCTAACAGCAAAAGATGAAATGCCACACTAATATTGTTAAAAGTTCAAATAGTCAACTTTGACCATTTTGATCAAAATAATCTGTTATTATACATTAGTGCTGTCAAAATGGCTGAAAAACTAAATTCGAATTTTTTACTTAAATATTATCAATATTCAAATTATATTCGAATTTAAAAGGCATAATTTCAGTTGGGGGAAAGAAAGCTGTTGGCTTCTCTCCTGAGGCCACAAGAGGGCGCATAGAGCAAAATATTAGGCACGTTTCTTCAAAGCATAATAAAATAACACGACTATCTTTGCATAATGTTTAAAATAATGCTTATAAACCATATATAATTAATAAAGTTGCTTAAACAATTATCTGTATAGTTTAATACAAAGGACCGAAAACCAATCACAAAGAGTTTCTTTGTTTACTTTCTTCATTTAAAATCTTGAGATGCAGTGGGATGGGGAAAACCACCATAAAGTCTTGAGACATGTTTTTTTAAAAGTTGAACTTACATTAATTTTACATAGCTTTCTAAACATGCGGCTCTCTTCTGCGAGACACGAGAGCAACGGTGATAGATGTCCCTCTAGAAAATGCGATAAATATGCATTCTGTGTGAACGGCTTGGTTTCGGTTTTGACGTAAACAACATCTTCCCCTTGATTGTTCTCTTTTTCTGCAATATTTTGAATGAACAACATAGCAGCGCCACATCTAGTGGGTTCAACTGGACAGGCTAACAAAAGCATTAAAATGCAATGACACTTACATCGTCGTCGCATTTCGTGCGCCACTGATAAGGCTGCCTGACGCACACCTAAAATTCGAATGCAACGTTTTTGCATTCGAATGTGGATTTTTAAATTCGACAAATATTCTAAATTCGAATTTTTGTTTTGACAGCCCTATTATACATTAAATTTAGGTTTTAAATTAACCATATAGTTGAAACTTGAAATCATTGCTTATGTAATGGGATTAATGAAACTAATTTCATTTTTGAAATATTTGAAGTTTATAAAATATAACAGTAAAATGTAAGTTTAGTCCTGTAGAAAAGCATTTCAACAGCAGCTAATAGGGCTGGGTTTTGACACAAATTTCACGATTCGATTCTCATTCACAAGCTTGCGATTCGATTTGATTACCAATTCGATTCGATTCGATTCAATATCGATTATTTTGGATACAGTACAAGCCAAATTTTCTCAAGTAAAAACAAAATCTCTCAACTAATGCTGCAAAATATATAGAGAGTGTATAATATATATATATATATATATATAACACACACATACATATACATATATATATATATATATAGAGAGAGAGAGAGAGAGAGAGAGAGAGAGACAGTTGGTACATTACTATAATATTGAAGGTTAAAATTGACTGATTTGTAGTACAAATGCAAAAATTACACTTAATGAAGTTTTTAAAGGGGTCATATGATGCGATTTCAAGTTTTCCTTTCTCTTTGGATCTCTACAGTTTATTTTTCAAGCTTACTAATGAGTTTATGGTCACCGAATATGTTTTTTCTGAGGTAAATGTGACATTACGTGACATTGTTTACAAGTCCATATTGACGTCCTTGCGCAGCTGAAACACTGATTGAGCGATTACATGAGACAGAATACGGATTGTAAAGTTGTACTCTTTCTTTTAACTTACCTTCGGATGTTTAGTCATGTTTATTTTGTACTGAAACTGATATTAATGTGGAGGAGATGATCAGTTCACGTGCTCCTCGCGCTGGTGCGTCTGTTGATCGAGGCGCTAAAGCGATCTGTCACTTCACATTAAACAGAGCCAACACGGCATTTATTGTTTGAATACTGCAATCCCTAGCAACTAACTTAGCATCCTGGCCAAATTAAGCATTTAATTTGTTTTAATGGCATCTTTTTTATGACTGAAGGCAAGTATCAGTGATACCAATACTACGGACTACTATGAAATTGTTTTTTCCTAATATTTAACCATTGACTACACCCATTCAACATTATAATTTAGAGCTATTAGTTTTAACATTTATTAGACTTTAAAACAACTTCTAATTTAAGTTAACTTAAAGCAATCTTCCATTAAATAAATGTCATATTTAGCTACCTGTGCCCTTCAGCAACTAGGAAATATACAGAAATTGAATTAGGTTATCAAACACTAAATTCTAATTTAAATAAAGATGAATCCTTAAAGCTACAAAAGTTATTGATTTCCTCTTTTGTTCTTTGATTACCAGACATCACAGCAACTAGGTTATTAAGTTATTTTGGCTGCTTTAAGAGCTGCCGCTGCTGAACATGACGCGGATCTGACACGCATCCTATTTTCTAACAACTCTTTACCCACTTCAGCTCTTAAAGTCTCTATAATGAGCTGACGAGTAGAATCGAGTGTGTTAGATGAGGGAGACAGTGCTGGGCTGCTCCAGGACAGTTGTGAAAACCATTTCAGAGAGATGTTCTCAAATGTGACTCATATATAAGAAATACTTACATGCATGCACAGATTTAAGGCAGCTTTAATTGCCTTTTTGGTAACTTCATGACTTAACTGATGACATAACTATGACATTGCATTCTCATCTGACCGCAGTTCACTGTTGTTCTACTCAAGCTCCTCGTCACTTGTACCTTTTCCGTGCTCGTTTGACTAGCGCCTGGCGCTGAGGTGAAGTTGGAGTGTGCGTCTGAAAGTCTCCCGTTTGATGTGGTCATAAAGACATTCTGCATCTAAATAAATGCAATTCTTGTCAAGAAAAAAAGAGACAGAAGCAGCAGTTGTGAGTGGGGTGGCCAACCCTAGCTCCACCCACTGCGTTAACTGTGTTAAATATTTTTACTGAAACTGAAACAATTAACTGCATTAAAGTTAACGTGCTAATTTTGACAGCACTAATATAGAGTTAATGCTTTGAAATTACAACAATTTAATTCCTGTAAAGTTAGCTAAATTTAATGTGTTTTTAACAAAAAAAAAAATTTTAGCTACTGTTAAGTGATCCAACATCACGAAGGTGCTAAGTGCAAAGCACAAAGACTAGAATAGTTGCATTGTAATAATAACTATTTTCATTATTGATTAGCTGTTGCAGCACTAAAGAAAATCCCTTTATAAGCATTTTCTCAGAAACAAATTATGTTCAAAAAACAAGACACTTTTATCTGGATCAATAATGCCATAATAACACACTAAGCCATCTAAAGAGATCGAAACCTGTATTTAAGAAATGTTTGTACTCTGCATACCATTCAAAACAGATGGATCAAAACATTTTAATTAAATGTTTATGCAATTTATCTTGATGGAAACATCCCTGAGCTGTACAATTACATGCCTGGCATCTAATTACAAATAACACTTACATTTACTTTATTCACTTACATTCCCACAGGATTTTGATTTAGTGATAGAGGTCACAGACCCGTCCTCCCTTTCCTTCAAAAAGCAATCTGACATAACATTCTAAACTATAATCAATACTATGTTTCCCAACATATTTTTGTAGTTTTCTTATTATTAAATTATACATCTCTTTAACCTTTAACTACACATTGTCCTAAGAAAAAGCAGTCAGTAATTAGACTAGAAAAATAGGCATTTTCAGGTTTCAGAGAGCAAGTCACCTGATCAATTCAGTTTATGATTCAGAACAATGACTCCAGTTCAACTCTCAATTAAGTTTGACTGATTAATCAAATGTTTTTCCCATCTATACATAAATGACAAAATGGTGCAAAATACTAGCATTTATTAATAAAATATAAAAGAATAATTTTACGCTTTGAACAGCTAATAGCACCATGTTATATTTTTGCAGCTTCTCTGACAACATATTCATGAAAATAATTATTTTATAAAGTCTGTTCTGTCACTTACAAAAGCAAAATAAATGCCAAAAATGCCATTTTCAGAAGTCAGATACAAGTTTCAAAAATAAGATATAAGTTTCAGATATGTCTGTTTTTAATTTTCTGCTGGCCCCTGAGCATTTTAAATTTATGAAACTAAGCATGTTTGCTCAGAATGACTTGTTCTCCATATGTAAAATTTTTTGACAAGAGTACAATGTACAAGAGTTTGGATAATGCACTTTAAAGATAAGAAAATTACTGTTTTCTTTACTGTTATTTTTAAAAAATTGCCATGGCAACACTGTTCAAGATAGCCGACTTCCTGTTGGTTGTAGCTAATGACTGTAAATTAAAAAGTTCTCCGGCTTGATGAGAACAATATAAGTACCGAGTTTGGTGACTGTAAGAACAAGTAACTTTATATGATTATATATATTTTATATTATACAAATATAATATTTATTATATTTATTCATATATTTGTTATTTGTACTGATGCAGAATAGTACAGCCTAGCGCATTTCACACAGGCTGCTAGATTCACTTTCGCTAGAAAGTCGTGTATGCCTAAGGTTGAAAATAAATGATGATTATTGTGAATGCCCCTATGAATGGTTTTATTTGTACGATTTCGTTTTAATTCAAATGATGCGTGTGCTAAGTGAGCGAACATCAAAGATCACACAACAGAAGTGCGCGCTCTCTCTCTCTCGCTCATCCACTCAGCGTGCTTTGTTAATCAGCTCGCTCACATCAGCTATACAGGCGTTAATACTGAATGTTTAACGTTATATTCATTGCATACATATACTTCGTAGTAGACATCCATAACTCCTTTCTGCTGTCTGTTGTCAGTGTTTCTTTGTTTGAATATGGCGCTTATCACATGCTGTGTGGTATCGGCGTTTGGTATCGGGGCATTTTAACGAGTACGAGTACAGGAGGCCAGTATCGGGCCCGATACCGATACCAGTATCGGTATCGGTGCATCCCTAGTTATTAGTATGGATGTCCCGAGCAGATCTCAACAACAGGGGCCGATCAAGCATTTTTTTTAGGGATGCGCCGATCCGATATTCATATCGGGTATCGGCTCCGATAGTGCCATTTTTCTCGGATCGGGTATCGGTCAGAGAGGGCCGATCCAAATCCGAGATTTTTTTATTTTTTTCCTAATTTTTTTAACTGATTGAAATCGGCTCTCCTCAGCCCGATCCTTATTTTACGTCAGTTGTCATGCCAGTGTCCTGCAGTAGGAGGCTTTTGAAATTCCCTGTTCAGTGTATTTGATGTGCACTTTTGTAACGATCACTTATTTATTTATTGTTTACTTTTATGAGCCGTCAGACTTTCTGAGACATTGTTGTCATAATGCGTTGCTATGAGTTGCATCTTGATTCGGACTTGAATGACAGACTAGCATTTTGACACCGCAAGCTTCATGCTTTCTAGCCTTATCTCCACTTTATGTTGCAATTATTCAGCAAATTGTACATATAAAATATAAGTATATATCAGTAGTCCCATATTCATAATTGTGACCATACAGTCTGTTTACAATCATGTAACATGTATACAGTGTGTGCATATTTATTCATAAAGAGAGTGTATCTTGTAATATATATACATAAACATACATCATACATATATTTCTTTTACTCTCTGCACAACTCTGCATACATTGAATTGATTTTAATAACTTTAATGTACTTGAAGTGTGCACCAAACATACATTCCTATAGGAATATACAAGTATTGGATCGGGACTCTGTATCGGTGGATACTCAATATTCATAGAGTGGGGGGGTTCATTGGGGTTTTCCCTCTTTTCCTCACTTTCCTTCAATTTTAAATAGCTTGTAAATTTTACTTTCAAATTAGTGTCAATTGCTTTGGACAACAACAAAACGGTACAACTACAAACTCACTTATATTAAACATAGAACTTTTGTTACCAAACCGAATAAAAATACACCATGCTATAAGCCTAATATAAAAGCATACTGTACACCTTGATAAATAAAATAAATGAATTACACAAAGTTTAAACAAAGTAAAAATCAGCTAACAATGTGGAACCAAATAAATAAGAAACGAATGTAAAAAAAAAAAAAAAGTAGGCTAAAAAGCACCTTAGATGCGACTGTCGTTCGGCACGCTGCATTGAGCAGGCGCGTAACTGAACTAAATAATTTTTATTACTAAAAAATATCAAAAAGACGGTGGCAGGCAGTGCCACGGTGGGCAAGTGACGTAACCAGTGTTGCAGCTTAAACAAGGGTAACACCGTCACCCAAGTATCATCAAGCATGAACCAACGACTACGACACCATTAATTGTGGTATGCACTACCATCCAAAAGTTTGAAAAGGAAGATACATTAAATTGATTAAGTGGTCAAGTGATCAAGTAAAAACACTTAGAATGTGACCAAAATAATAATAATAATAATAATAATAATAATAAAGAAAAACAATAAAAAAAGAGTTTCCATAAAAATCTTAAGCAGCACAACTGTTTTCAATATTGATAAAAATAAGAAATGCTTCTTGAGCATCAAATCAGCATATTACATTGACTTCTGATGGATCATGTGACACTGAAGCTGCAGCTTTGTGTTTTTATGTTTATTGAAACAGCAGTGACATTTAAGGCTCCTTCTCAAAAGGCAATGCATGCCCAAAAAATCTCCAGCCAAAGATGCACAGTTCCAATTAACAGACTTGAACTAGTATGACATATTTAGGGCATAAAGTCCAATGCACTCAACAGTCCTTTAAAGGGGTCATATGATATTAAAGAATAAAAGAACATTATTTTGTGTATTTGGTGTAATGAAATGTGTCTATGCGGTTTAAGGTTCAAAAAACACATTATTTACCACATACTGTACATTATTGTTTCTCCTCTATGCCCCGCCTTTCTGAAACGCGCCGATTTTTACAAAGCTCATCGGTCTGAAAAGCGAGGTGTGCTCTGATTGGCCAGCGTTGTGATTGGCCGAATACCTCAAGCGTGTGACGGAAATGTAACGCTCCTCACCATATTGTGATGATGCCCTGTCAGGCCGGAGCGATGATTCAAAAACATGAACAATATGGTATATAAAATAAAAAAACTCTTTAAATATAAAAAACATACTTTTTTGAGTCAGAACAGCCGGCATTGTAGTCTACTCTACCAGGATCAGGAAACAGTCCTCCATAAAATGTGCTGCACACATCTGAATATTTGGGTTGAAGAGTTCTGGAACAGTGTTGTAAATACAACTTAACCACTGATTTCTAGTCGTGTCCATTTTTGGAAGGCCAAACAAAGCAATTTCACTTTCACAACGAAACACAGAGCATCACACACGGCGGGCTTGAGTGAGTGGAGACCGGCTTGAGTGAGCAACCACATGTGACGACCCCGTGCTGGACTCCGCTTCGTCCACGGTGAAAGCCGATCCGGCAATCGATAGAGCAAAGTTGTAGTATTTCTTCAGCGACCAGCACGGATCAGCTCCAGGCATGACAAAGCAGATATCGTCCTCTTTTGGAAGTTTATGCACCAAGAGCTTGTAACACTCCAAAGAGTAAGGAAAAATTAACACCTCACGTATTTTAAAAATATAGCATTCATGTTCCTGACACAAATTCTCATCCTAAAGCCTCTTGAAAATCCAAAATATGCAACTGCCACTCCTAATAGCTAAAGATACAAGTCAACTGTTCAGGCTAAACCTCACATGTCAGGATATACTTGCAGAAAGCACAGCAAACCGTGATGGTAATTAGGGCTGGGTAAAAAAATATCGATATTAATCGATTCTCATTTTTACAGAACGATATCGATTCTTAAATCCCAAGTAGGCATGGGCCGATTACCGGTTTCAAGGTATACCGCGATTTAAAAATTTCACGGTTTCAAAACCGCTAATATTTTCCATTATACCGTTCCTGCGGTATGCGCTGTTTATCATGTCTCGCGAGCGAGCGGTCAGTCACGTGTGTGTAGGATGGCCGAATTTAAGGAGCTTCTCCTGGAACTAACGCGATCGGCAACCGGCCGTTTTTTGTCTTATTGCAAGCAACTCGTCCCTGTTCTGGACTTGCACAAACTGCCTTGCAATGCAATCGTTTTCCAAAATGTAATTTATGTGAAAATATGAAGTCTGTAAACGCCCGTTAACACAGGCCAGAGACGCTGAAGACGGATGCAAAGAGAAATACTGTAGCAGGCAGATCACTCACTGTTCATGATGCACGAACTATTGGAAGAAAATCCTCAATATTGATTTGGGGGTTTATATGAATGTGTTTCTGAGGGGATCTGACTGTCTTCAGAAAAGCTTATGTGGTATTTTCTTTTCATCCCGTCTCTGTATAGTTCATATTAAAGCAGTGTTTCAGCGCAGTGCTTTTGTTTACAGCG
>NW_015630021.1:429802-430111 GCF_001515625.1 Sinocyclocheilus rhinocerous
ACATTTGGAAAATGATATGCATTGCAACGCAGTTTGTGTATGCCCAGAACAGAGATCGGCTGCAATAAAACAATAAACGGCCGGTTGCCGACCGCGTAAGTTCCAGAGGAAGCTCCTTTGGCCATCCTACACACACGTGACTGACCGCTCGCTCGCACCAACAGGAGGAGGAGGGTTGTGTTACTCTCTACACTGCACTCAACCTGAGGGATTCCTACACTTTCAGTCTTTGAGGAGACATGAAAAACAGCGCATACCGCAGGAACGGTATAACGGAAAATATTAGCGGTTTTGAAACCGTGAAATTTT
>NW_015630021.1:430137-430744 GCF_001515625.1 Sinocyclocheilus rhinocerous
TCGCTGTAGCGCCTCAGTTCAACAGACGCAGCAGCGCGAGGCGCACGTGAACTGATCGTCTCCTCCACATTAATACAAGTTTCAACAAAATAAACATGACTAAATATCCGAAGGTAAGTTAAAAGAATGAGTATAACTTTACAATCCGTAATCCTGTCTCATGTAATCGCTCAATCGGTGTTTCAGCTGCGCAAAGACGTCAATATAACGGCTTGTAAACAATGTCACGTAACGTCACATTTACCTCAGAAAAACATATTCGGTGACCATAAACTCATTAGTCGGATAGAAAAATAAACTGTAGAGAGGGGCATTTTGCTAAATATATGCACCATATAACATATTCATTATAAATTTTACTGTTCTTCAATGTTTAATTTATGTTTGAATAAATCCATCAAGTTTTTATGACAGCCACCTTTATGTTTATATTTCAAAAAAACAAATTGTAGTAGAAATATTATTATGTAATTGTAACTTTATTATTTTAAAAACTTCATTAAACGTAATTTTAACAAATCAGTCAATTTTAACCTTCAATATTATAGTAATGTAGTACCAACTGACTCTCGTGTATATTTTACAGCATTAGTTGAGAGATTTTTTT
>NW_015630021.1:430814-435540 GCF_001515625.1 Sinocyclocheilus rhinocerous
AATCGAATCGAATTGGTAATCGAATCGAATCGCAAGCTTTTGAATAAGAATCGAATCAAATCATGACATTTGTGTCAAAACCCAGCCCTAATGGTAATGTTCTGGAGCAGGATGTGCACAATCAAGATAAAACAGTACTTTTCACTTCCCCAAGAAAGATACAATGGCTGTGTTTTAAAAACATAGTCTAGTGCCTAAGATGCCCAAAATTGCAGCTGACTTGGAACAAACATATAGCCAAATTTGCATCAAGGATGTTTTTGCATAAAGGGTTTAGTGCATCAAAATGGTTATCAATATAGCAGTTAGATTAAGGATGACGTCATTATGCACATCAGGCTGAAGAAAGCAAAATCTGCTAACTTTTTAAATGCATTTTCACTTTGCTGATAACAGAACAGTGGAAATACTGGATGAAAACATAGCTCATGCTGACTCTGAAGTGCTAGTTACACCCAAAAATGCTGCTGACTTGGAAGGAGCCCATGACACCCAAAGTGCAGCTGACCCTGAACACTCACATTCGGCCCCTTATTGCCCAAAAATGTTGCTGATTCACAACATGCCTATGACACCCAAAATGTAGCTCACCCAAATGTGCCATTCTGACACCAAACAGCCCTGTTTAGCCAAACAAAACCTTGCTGATCCCAAACACCCTTTATTGCCAATAAATGCTGTGGATTCGAACTGTGCCTATGACACCCAAAATGCCGCTGACACCAAACACCCATATTTAGCCCAAAAATGCTCCTGATCCTAAAAACCCCTTTACTAGCCAAAAACTCGCTGACCCCAAATGCCTCATTCTGCCTCAAAATGCTGCTGACCCCAAAAAAGCCTTTAATCATTATGCACTAAAATGGCCAAACACATGTTTATTGCTCAAAAACGTTGAAGATAGATCAAAACATGCCTATGACACGCAAAATGTAGCTGACCTCAAACACCCTATTCTGTCCAAAAATGCTGCTGACACCAAACACATCAATTTAGCCCCAAAATGCTGCTGATGCCAAACACCATTTACTGCCCAAAAACGCTGTTGATCAAAACATGCCTATAACACCCAAAAAGTAGCTGACACAAACACCCCTTCTGTCCCAAAATGCTGCCAGCACCAGACACGAACACTTCACAGTCACAGGCACATTGGACATGTGCCTGTACCCAAATTCTGCTCCAAAAAGCTGCTGACAACAAATATCCCTATTTACCCCCACAAAACACTGCTCACTGTAAGCGCCTCTATTCTTCCTAAAGTTGCTACTGGAATCAAACACCCATATTTAGCTGAAAAAAGCTTCTCACCCTAAATGCCCCATTCTGCCCAAAAATGCTGCTTACCTCAAACACCCTTTTAACTGCCCCAAATCGTTGCTGACTCGAATCGTGCCTAAGATGCAGCTGACCCAGAAGAACTCCCCCGTTTGGCCCAAAATGGCTCTACTCTGAAAGATGATGTTACCCAAAAGAACTGCTGTCTAGGAAGGCAGAACCGCCAAAATGCTGTCTAGGAAGGCAGCTCACTAGCTTTTGAAACACGACCTATGTCTTCTTGCCCTGATAGGAACAGATTAGCAGTTTGCAAACTAGCAACAACAGTTGTTTAGTGGGCCGAAAAAGAAAAAAACAACAACAACTAGCCAGTCACAGTAACTTTTGTGGTACTTATTCACACAGATATGACACACACGTCCACTTAGAAACCTCAAGTAACGCAAATTTGAGCCTGTAAACAGTGTGTTGTATCACAGCTGAACTCAGATTAGCCGGCTAACGTGCTAAATACTCACATTTGCGCAGCCACCTCATCCAGTATCGCACGACCAGGCTGTGATATTTCTTGTTCTCGATGCACCACACGGATAGTCCCTGAATGGATTCCATGGTGTTGGATACAGTCTGAAAGCGACGGTCCAAAGTGGACTCCAAGCGCGGCGACGAGCCACTATTGTGGCCGCTAACGCCTGCACTTCCAGCAGCCATTTTCCAGGTCTTCCGGTCGCGGTGCTGCTGCCCCTTACAGGTTCATGTGTGGATACTGCAACATCATGGGACACTGATCCTCCATTATTCCCAACATTACAATAACAATTAGACATGTACATTTGAAGGTCGTATTGTTCTTTTCTTCTTTCCTACTCATTCACAGTCTCTGGTCTGAAATCACAATGACAAGGAGAATGTGTTATACAACACAAAATTATGGGATCAGAATCCCGCCTAAAGTATTGCAGTCACGGATAAAAAAATGACAAGCATGAAAACAAAATTTAAAAACGCAAGTAAAAAATATATTGCACAAGATTTAAAAATGAAAGCAAAGTTTTCAGAATTGCAAACAATGGTCACGGATTAAAAAATAATAAGCGTAAATCAAAAAATTAATAACGCATTTTTTTAAATTGCCAATAAATGCTGTGGATTCGAACTGTGCCTATGACACCCAAAATGCCGCTGACACCAAACACCCATATTTAGCCCAAAAATGCTCCTGATCCTAAAAACCCCTTTACTAGCCAAAAACTCGCTGACCCCAAATGCCTCATTCTGCCTCAAAATGCTGCTGACCCCAAAAAAGCCTTTTATCATTATGCACTAAAATGGCCAAACACGTTTATTGCTCAAAAACGTTGAAGATAGATCAAAACATGCCTATGACACGCAAAATGTAGCTGACCTCAAACACCCTATTCTGTCCAAAAATGCTGCTGACACCAAACACATCAATTTAGCCCCAAAATGCTGCTGATGCCAAACACCATTTACTGCCCAAAAACGCTGTTGATCAAAATGTGCCTGTGACACCCAAAATGCAGCTGATTCCAAAAACGTTGCTCATTCAAAACATGCCTATAACACCCAAAAAGTAGCTGACACAAACACCCCTTCTGTCCCAAAATGCTGCCAGCACCAGACACGAACACTTCACAGTCACAGGCACATTGGACATGTGCCTGTACCCAAATTCTGCTCCAAAAAGCTGCTGACAACGCTGACAACAATTTACCCCCCCCCAAAACACTGCTCACTGTAAGCGCCTCTATTCTTCCTAAAGTTGCTAAAGTTGCTACACACCCATATTTAGCTGAAAAAAGCTTCTCACCCTAAATGCCCCATTCTGCCCAAAAATGCTGCTTACCTCAAACACCCTTTTAACTGCCCCAAATCGTTGCTGACTCGAATCGTGCCTAAGATGCAGCTGACCCAGAAGAACTCCCCCGTTTGGCCCAAAATGGCTCTACTCTGAAAGATGATGTTACCCAAAAGAACTGCTGTCTAGGAAGGCAGAACCGCCAAAATGCTGTCTAGGAAGGCAGCTCACTAGCTTTTGAAACACGACCTATGTCTTCTTGCCCTGATAGGAACAGATTAGCAGTTTGCTAACTAGCAACAACAGTTGTTTAGTGGGCCGAAAAAGAAAAAAAAACAACAACTAGCCAGTCACAGTAACTTTTGTGGTACTTATTCACACAGATATGACACACACGTCCACTTAGAAACCTCAAGTAACGCAAATTTGAGCCTGTAAACAGTGTGTTGTATCACAGCTGAACTCAGATTAGCCGGCTAACGTGCTAAATACTCACATTTGCGCAGCCACCTCATCCAGTATCGCACGACCAGGCTGTGATATTTCTTGTTCTCGATGCACCACACGGATAGTCCCTGAATGGATTCCATGGTGTTGGATACAGTCTGAAAGCGACGGTCCAAAGTGGACTCCAAGCGCGGCGACGAGCCACTATTGTGGCCGCTAACGCCTGCACTTCCAGCAGCCATTTTCCAGGTCTTCCGGTCGCGGTGCTGCTGCCCCTTACAGGTTCATGTGTGGATACTGCAACATCATGGGACACTGATCCTCCATTATTCCCAACATTACAATAACAATTAGACATGTACATTTGAAGGTCGTATTGTTCTTTTCTTCTTTCCTACTCATTCACAGTCTCTGGTCTGAAATCACAATGACAAGGAGAATGTGTTATACAACACAAAATTATGGGATCAGAATCCCGCCTAAAGTATTGCAGTCACGGATAAAAAAATGACAAGCATGAAAACAAAATTTAAAAACGCAAGTAAAAAATATATTGCACAAGATTTAAAAATGAAAGCAAAGTTTTCAGAATTGCAAACAATGGTCACGGATTAAAAAATAATAAGCGTAAATCAAAAAATTAATAACGCATTTTTTTAAATAATAAGCATGAATCAAAACTTTAAACACGTTTTAAAATCATATTGCACAAAATGTAATTATTAATGCAAAATTGTCTGACTTGCGCACAAAATCATGTTTTCCTTGGTTATATTTCTCTGTTTTTTCTGGTCTCAGACATTTTCTGCTCATATTTTTATTTTTTGTATGCTTATGCTCTTTTTCCCTTCTCTCGTTTCCACGTTCTGCGCTTGCTTTCCCAAATGTTGCGGTTAGAGTTTCATGTAAATCAGGGTGGGCTTAAGCGTCATCATTGGTCCACTAGTTCTAGATTGACAGCTCCTCCTCTAGCCAATCAGATGAAGAGGGGCGGTGACGTCACTCCAACGCGCCTCATTAGCTGCCGATGCTCAGTGTTCTGTTCACTTGTACAGGTGAAAATGGACAGCTGTCAGCTGGGAAACATCTTTCCATACAGGACACCGTTATATGTGTCTGCCTGTCACTGCTGTACGCCTGCCTGGCGATCCGTTAATGTTAAATGAGTAAATTAATTATGAA
>NW_015630021.1:437165-451244 GCF_001515625.1 Sinocyclocheilus rhinocerous
GATTCACAACATGCCTATGACACCCAAAATGTAGCTCACCCAAATGTGCCATTCTGACACCAAACAGCCCTGTTTAGCCGAACAAAACCTTGCTGATCCCAAACACCCTTTATTGCCAATAAATGCTGTGGATTCGAACTGTGCCTATGACACCCAAAATGCCGCTGACACCAAACACCCATATTTAGCCCAAAAATGCTCCTGATCCTAAAAACCCCTTTACTAGCCAAAAACTCGCTGACCCCAAATGCCTCATTCTGCCTCAAAATGCTGCTGACCCCAAAAAAGCCTTTAATCATTATGCACTAAAATGGCCAAACACATGTTTATTGCTCAAAAACGTTGAAGATAGATCAAAACATGCCTATGACACGCAAAATGTAGCTGACCTCAAACACCCTATTCTGTCCAAAAATGCTGCTGACACCAAACACATCAATTTAGCCCCAAAATGCTGCTGATGCCAAACACCATTTACTGCCCAAAAACGCTGTTGATCAAAACATGCCTATAACACCCAAAAAGTAGCTGACACAAACACCCCTTCTGTCCCAAAATGCTGCCAGCACCAGACACGAACACTTCACAGTCACAGGCACATTGGACATGTGCCTGTACCCAAATTCTGCTCCAAAAAGCTGCTGACAACAAATATCCCTATTTACCCCCCCCCAAAACACTGCTCACTGTAAGCGCCTCTATTCTTCCTAAAGTTGCTACTGGAATCAAACACCCATATTTAGCTGAAAAAAGCTTCTCACCCTAAATGCCCCATTCTGCCCAAAAATGCTGCTTACCTCAAACACCCTTTTAACTGCCCCAAATCGTTGCTGACTCGAATCGTGCCTAAGATGCAGCTGACCCAGAAGAACTCCCCCGTTTGGCCCAAAATGGCTCTACTCTGAAAGATGATGTTACCCAAAAGAACTGCTGTCTAGGAAGGCAGAACCGCCAAAATGCTGTCTAGGAAGGCAGCTCACTAGCTTTTGAAACACGACCTATGTCTTCTTGCCCTGATAGGAACAGATTAGCAGTTTGCAAACTAGCAACAACAGTTGTTTAGTGGGCCGAAAAAGAAAAAAACAACAACAACTAGCCAGTCACAGTAACTTTTGTGGTACTTATTCACACAGATATGACACACACGTCCACTTAGAAACCTCAAGTAACGCAAATTTGAGCCTGTAAACAGTGTGTTGTATCACAGCTGAACTCAGATTAGCCGGCTAACGTGCTAAATACTCACATTTGCGCAGCCACCTCATCCAGTATCGCACGACCAGGCTGTGATATTTCTTGTTCTCGATGCACCACACGGATAGTCCCTGAATGGATTCCATGGTGTTGGATACAGTCTGAAAGCGACGGTCCAAAGTGGACTCCAAGCGCGGCGACGAGCCACTATTGTGGCCGCTAACGCCTGCACTTCCAGCAGCCATTTTCCAGGTCTTCCGGTCGCGGTGCTGCTGCCCCTTACAGGTTCATGTGTGGATACTGCAACATCATGGGACACTGATCCTCCATTATTCCCAACATTACAATAACAATTAGACATGTACATTTGAAGGTCGTATTGTTCTTTTCTTCTTTCCTACTCATTCACAGTCTCTGGTCTGAAATCACAATGACAAGGAGAATGTGTTATACAACACAAAATTATGGGATCAGAATCCCGCCTAAAGTATTGCAGTCACGGATAAAAAAATGACAAGCATGAAAACAAAATTTAAAAACGCAAGTAAAAAATATATTGCACAAGATTTAAAAATGAAAGCAAAGTTTTCAGAATTGCAAACAATGGTCACGGATTAAAAAATAATAATTATCCGTGACTGCAATACTTTAGGCGGGATTCTGATCCCATACAAAATATACAGAAGTAGAAACTGGTGAAATCACTAGAAACATGTATAAATATGAGTATTTCATATTGCTCAAATATGAAACATGCAAACCTCCAGCAGGGGTCAGTCATGGACAGAGAGAACAAGTGAGAAAAGCAGACTTTCAAGTGTTTCAAGTCATGTTAATCATATTTACAGATATCAATATCACTTTCATTAATTTAATAATACAAACAACCTATGTATTTCCCCTGGCTAATATATGTAGAATATATGATAAAGATTGTTTTGGACAATTTAAACATGTAGGCATAATAAAATAGAAAACAATTATTTTAAATTGTATACTATTACACAATATTACTGTTTTTAATGTAATTGGTGAGCAATGTAGACTTGTTGAGCATATCTTTCAAAAACATTTTACAAATGTTACCGACCCTAAACTTATGAATGGTATAGTCTATATTTAAAATATTTCCATATAATATATGGAAATATATACACCATAATTGATGTCTAAAATAAAGAAATAGAAAAAGAGAGAGCGAGGACAAATTCAAATATAAGAAACTTGGAAACATTTAATGATATCAAAAAGTAGAGCATGTTGAAAAACATTTCAGCAACCTTGACAAAAACTTTGATACAAAAACAGAAATTACTTACAAGAGAAAAAAGTTTTGAATCATGAATAGAAAATAACAGTGGTGCTACAATGGCTGACTGTTCTGAAACAAATAATAATAAAAACATCTTCCTCAAAATGCGTGAAGCTGTTAAGTGCCATTAAATATTAGTCTCACAATACACCTTCATGTTCATGTTTCCCTTATAGTATAATCTCCATTATAATTCCAACAATATACTTACATGTATTTTTCACACGATACTTGTACAGCTGCACAAAGACGTGACTACATGCATCTCAGTCAACATAGCCAAAAAGTTCTTCTCATTCCTCATGAAGCGACTACCAAATACTGCATCTATAATGTCAGAATATATTCTACAAATAACTTAATAAAATACAAGTCTCATCTGCCTCAGTGTGACCTTTACAGTGTGTGACACGCCACATATTCATCATTAACGTGAACATGTTAGTTTTAGAGAATGGTTAATAGTCACAATGCTCAGATTCACTAATTCTAAATGGAAAAAAAAGGTGAGTTTAAGGAAACAATTGTGCAATTTCCTATAACAAAAATCGAGATCTCTAAGACAAAATGAACTATTATAGCATGGAAGCAGAACAACATAAATGTGCATTGTTTTTGGCAAGAACATTTTCAATAAATGAACGTTTACTCTCCAGATTATAGAATAACACTCCATGACACATCCCATCTGTTGTTCCTGGGATTATTCTTTCTGTCTCTTAATAAATATGAAACACTGAGCTATGATAATGGCCACGGCCCACTTGTACTGACACTTTAAGGCTGCTTAAGTGAATTCAGTATCTTCAAGTAATAATGCAATAAATAAAACTGCCTCGAAAATATCCTCCCATATAATGTATTTCTATTTCAGCCGATGCTCAAAGTGGTTTTCAATTCAAGTCAAAGAACATTAATGTAGATTGCAATCACAGTCATGCTTCTGGACGTTTTACCAAACCATTTTTCTGCTAATATCTGGCTTCCTGGTTTTAGGTTCATAAAGCTGCAGATATTGTTGGAAGTCTGTGTTATCATGGAAAGTGGAGCAGTAGAGTGTTTGATAGCTGTGCATGTTGTTTCGCCGCTTAACTA
Organism: Sinocyclocheilus rhinocerous; assembly: GCF_001515625.1. NCBI lineage: Eukaryota > Metazoa > Chordata > Actinopteri > Cypriniformes > Cyprinidae > Sinocyclocheilus > Sinocyclocheilus rhinocerous. The sequence goes on from NW_015630021.1 coordinate 440,767, forward strand.
TACGGCTCTGGCATGTATTTTAAGACACTTCTTTCTTCAACCTATAATCGTATAAACACAAACCTTATGTCACATTGTACATATGATAATTTCTGTGCTGTACATATATGTGGCAGAATCCAAAATTAACTAAACTAAATGAACAAAACTGTGGAAAAACAATTAATTCTCAGTATCAACAGGCTGGAGAAATGGTTAAGTCAATCATTCTTTTAAACATGAGAAACTTCTAAATGTTATGCGTTTAACATCTCTGTGCAACTATTAACCTGTTTTTTTGTCCCTTCTCCTTTTACAGATTCACCCACATCTTTCTCACTCATCATCATGTCCTCTGGTGGGGCGGAAGTAGAATTAGTGGAGGACACAGAACAGTCCTGCATGCCCAAGCTGCTGCCATCTGTGGCTGACAATGGTATTACAAGCGGAGGAGGTCTTCCTGTTGCAGTCTTAGAGGTTTCGTTTAAGGAGTTTGTCTTTTGCCTGACTAGAAGTTTGCAGTTTTCGATGAGTTTGGGTTCAGATGTCACATTATTTTGATTTGTACAGATCATACTGTCTTCAAGTTCACTAGATGTGGTATCGGAGCTGCTGATCCATGAGCTGCTATCGCTGGGGCTCATACCTCGATCGTCCTCTTGAACGCGTTTGCTGCTTGAAGAACCTTGCGAGTCAGAATCTGACCAACTTAATCTGCGTTTCTGAACAAAAACAAAAAAAATGCAATTTAGGACATAAAAGTCTTTTATGTTAATGAAAGACAAACAATAAATCATTCGAGATTGTTGTAGACCGTAAGACACACTCATTTGCGCCCATTCACCAATATAATGGTCATAGAAAACGTTTAAAAACAAAAACCAGCAGACAAAAAAAAAAAAAAGACAAATTTCATAAGCTAAAGTGGATGGTAAGCTTGTGTGGAAAAATAAACTTTTTGGACCAAGAAGAAACTTTGGTTTGTTTATTTCAAAGTGTTATTTTGGACAATTATCCACCTTATTTTTACCGTAAGAGCGGTTGCAGACATTTGTAACTTCTATCTTCTGGTGTCATTCGCTTCCAGCTATTTTAACTGTACAATAATGGCTTTTATGCTGCTTGATATTGCAAACTGGTATTTGTTATTGTTATATTATTACCATAAACAAAACACATTGGTTTGTAGAGTAAATAGTTTTACTGTTTACTGCACTTTGTTATTCCTCTAGTTATTCACCTATAATGGCTAATGAATCTGAAGTCTCGCACATTCACAGAAGATATCTTACTTCCACATTGCAGAATGAGGTGGATATCAGCCGCTTACCTTCACAGGAATATGTAACTGGTCCTGATTCCAGCGTGGAGGCAGGTTAGCCATAAGACTGTGGAGTGAAGGGGTGTCATCGCGATGCTGAGGCCTCACCTGAGGGAACCAAGCCTTTAACATCATCTCCAGCTGCAGAAGAGTGCCCATATACTTCTCCCTATGGAGGAATAGCAGAAAAAAATAGGATTTATTAAATGGCATTATATGTATTGGACACAAAACTGAGAAATGTATCAATGGTGAAAGTTTAATAGAATAAAATGAAATACCCAAGGTTGGGTTTTTGTAGAACACCAACAATCCTTCGCAGTCGATCCATGGCAACACTCTGTTGAAATGTGCTCAAACCTGCCGAAAAGAAACAAATTAAGAATAATTAAAAAATAAATAAATGAAAACACAATTATATGTTATGGGTGGAAGCTACTAACTACTAAGTTTGGGGTCGAAAATATATCTATATTTTTTTTACATTTTTAAAAGAAGTTTTATGCTCACCAAAGCTGCATTTATTTGAAATTGTATATATATATATATATGACACTTTTGAACAATCCAGTACATTCTTGCTGAATAAAAATCTTACAGACCCTACTTTTGAAAGGTAGTGTATATGACATTTTTTTGTGCATTACCTTTATCATATCGACCTGTTTTCAGCCCCTTCAACAGCTCCAACAGGGGTCTGATGTACCCATGCATCTCTGCACACTGTAAGAGAAATTTATTAATCCATATTTATCAACATAGAAACATTTCAAAATACAGAGGCAAGACAGATTTATAAACTGCATAACTCAGAGGCTTGAGCAATTTTAAAAGAAACATAAGGAATCACACTTTCCCTGATTGTTTGAAATAAAACCTAAATAAAAACAAAACCTAATAACAACTGACTGTAACTTTATAAGCGGAGACAAATTATCTCAGCATAAAAATAAAATAATGAGTATATGATGATCTCTTAATTGTTTGTGTTGGTATGACTTTTGTGTTTAAATAAATCAAAAAACAAGACATTTTAAACAGGGTGAAGAGATTTTCAGACTCACTTTGCGTGCAAACCTCCGGTCCCCCTCTGTGGGAATCCTTTCAACTGATGTTGAGGTCTGGCCGGTGTAGGCTGGAGATGCTGAGGAACATCCAGTTTGAACATTTTCAGCTCTACCACTCCACTGGTTCACAAGGGTGTGAGGCGATTTTGAATTATGAGAGCTCCTATTGGCCAAGGAGCATGGCTTTGGACCAGGCACAACTCCTGCAGCCTCACTCTCAGAGGAGAAGACCTCCGATTCATCCTCCGTCTGGTCACTCTCGCTGTAGAGGAGGCTGGGGGTCAAGGAGAGGGAATCTCGCACTTGCCATTTGGAAGGACTCCCCGGTGACAGCATCACTGAAATGTGAGAAAACAGATAAATGTGAGGTGGTAGATTGTTTAAAGCTGAGGAGTGATGGGCTGAAATGAACTGAACTGATCGTAGCGAGTGATTTCTCTTAAGGGAATGTGGCAACTGAAAAGTATGAAGAACATGAAATACATCTGAGAGAATGTAAACAATAAAGTGCAACAATGGGGGAAGGAGCCAGTTGACGGAACGGTCATTGGGATCGTCTTGCAAATCCTTGTTAAAATTACAAGAATGACTTGGAAGTCATTCTTGCTATTTTAACAGCTACTATAGTTTAAAAATTAAAAACAAGTCATGTTTTTTCACTGTATACGTTTGAATTATAGCTTTTTTCACTATAAATAAAACTTAATTATTTGTTGAAAATCATTTATTTTTTGGTAAAGAAAATTAAACATTAAATTCATAAATAAACATCCATTGAAAAGAAGTCTCTTAGGCTCACAAAGGGCGCATTACATTTATCAAAAATACAGTTAAAACTGTAATACTGTGAAATATTATTATAATTTAAAATAACTGTTTTCTATTTGAAATTTTTTTTTTTTTATGTAATTTATTTCTGTGATGGCAAAGCTGAAATTTCAGCAGCCATTACTCCAGTCTTCAGCATCACATGATCCTTCAGAAATCATTTTAATATGCCGATTTGCTGCTCAAGAAATTATCATCAATGTTGAAAACAGTTGTGCTTCTTAATTTTCTTGTAGAAACATTTTTCCACAAGGGAAACATCCCTTTACAACAATTTTATCCGGATACATTTTTAGGACCCTTTGATGAATGTAGAATTCAAAAGAACATAATTTAGCTGAAATAGAAATATTTTCTAATATATATATATACACACAAACATTTAGGCCTATATAATCTTAGCAGGACACGTACAAAGCTTACTTTGTAATGGCTTGACTGGACTTGCAGAAAAACCCTTATAGTTTTAGAAATATGTATAGAAACTTCCCTTTTCTTTAAGTCAAGAAACAAGAGAAGTGCAAGCACCAAAAAAACAATTGGGAAGGCAAAACACGGATTTAAAAAAACGGATAAAGGAACACAGGATACATTCCAAAACTGAAAGAGAGATCACAGAGATATCATAAAAAAAAAAAAACACATCACACGTTCCATGAAGAACAACAGACTCTGTTCCTTTTACTAGGTGAAAGGACACAAAACCTCATATGGGCTGTGTCTCGAGAAACAGTCAACTACCTATAGGAGTTTTGAAAAGCACATGAAATGTAATATAATATGAGCGTGCCTATAATGTTGTTTGGATTGACAGCTAGATTTGAGACACCGCCACGGTGTAGTATTTCAGAATTTACGGAGATGAAGAAAACCCTCTCAAGGGCATGTGCCTCATGAAAATAAGCAGGTAGGAGGTGCCAAGACAAATTACCAGATGGACTATTTGGTAGTTAAAGGGGTCATATGATGCTTTTTTAAAGATCATTATTTTGTGTATTTGGTGTAACAGAATGTTGACATGCTTTAATGTAAAAAAAAATGTATCTTCTTAAAAAATAAAGAAGATCTGTAAAGTTGCAAAGACTAAAGTCTCAAATCCAAAGAGATATTCTTTATAAAAGTTAAGAGTCAACCACGCCTACCTAAAACGGCTCGTTCTAACACGCCCCCACATGTCTACGTCACTATGTGGGAAGATTTGCAGAACGCCGCCCAAATGTTCACGCAAAGAAAGAAGGCGTAACTTTTATTCTCTGTAGTATTGTTGCTGCCGTCGCCATGTCATGAAGACACTGTGTTTCGTTGTGAAAGCGAAACTACTTTCTTTGGTCTTCCAAAAGAGGACGATATCCGCTTCGTCATGCCTAGAGCTGATCCGTGCTGGTCGCTGAGGATATACTTTAACTTCGCGCTGTCGATCGCCGGATCAGCTTTCACCGTGGACGAAGCGGAGTCCAGCCCGGGGTCGTCACATGTGGTTGTCGCAAGCCCACCGGCCGCGCCGTTCTCAAGCCCACCGGCCTATGCTCACTCTAGCCCGCCGTGTTACGCTGTGCGTTTCGTTGTGAAAGCGAAACTACTTTGTTTGGCCTTCCCAGGACAGGACATCACAGTATGGTAAGGGGCATAACATTTCCGTCACACGCTTGAGGTATTCGGCCAATCACAACGCACTGGATAGCTGGCCAATCACAACACACCTTGCTTTTCAGACCGATGAGCTTTGTAAAAATCGACGCGTTTCAGAAAGGCGGGGCATAGAGGAGAAACAATAATGTACAGTATGTGGAAAATAATGTGTTTTTCGGACCTTAAACCGCATAAACACGTTTCACTACACCAAATAATGTTCTTTTTAACAACATCATATGACCCCTTTAAACATTTAAAGAGCACTATTATTTTATGTTGTGTTCACTAAGGTCTTGTTCCATGTGTGCTGTGCTGCATAATCATCCATAAATGTAATAATGTCAGCTGTTAAACCAGTAAACAGTAATGAATATTCTTTACATAAAATTGAAAAATAACTAAAAAGTGATAATAAAAAAAAACATTGACAACAGATGTTCCAACATGTGGAAAAAAACAACAGCTGAAAAAACACAAAGCGATACTGATGAACTCCACACATTCAATAGTATCAGATTGTAATAAAAACTTAATTTCGTAATTTTGACATCATGGGGTTGATATTTAATAGCAGACTGAAAAAAAAACAAAGGGATCATTCAGCTCCACATGACGTAAACACACATCAAGCGCGATGATCAACACGTGAAGCATTTCTGGAGTTAAGAGATCATTTTTAATAATTTTTAAATATAAAACATACCCTTACCTTAATGGTGGTTCGTTTCTGGGTCGGTACCACAACAACCTGGTGTCCAGCGCCACTGACACAACCTGACGTGCTGTTAGTACGCCTAAAAGTAGTTTCATACACTTTATTGCTTAATTAAGATTGTGTGCCGACGTTTTGGTCGTACGCACTACTGTCCTGAGTGAATGTTTAGACTTCTCTCCTCTTCCCTTCCCCACCAACGTCACTTTACAGCGAGGGACAACATGTGAATTTCTACACGTGCTGGATAAAAGCCATCGCAGACTACGCTCCCATTGGCTGACAGATGAGAGTCCAGTGGCTGATTGGACGGAAAGTAAATCCAATCCCTGAGAATCTGAGCCGTGATTGGTCGGTTTCATCTATTTGTACACCCCCATCTTCGCACGTGGCACTCGTGTGTAGAGGCAGATGGCAGATCTACGCACTGGAACACATTTTACAGAATCAGATGATACTTACTGTTCCACATTAGATAAGAGTTTTTACCGGACAGTTTGTTTGGAACATAATAAATTTATTTTCAGTGCTATATTTCAGATGAGAATCAAATTATTTTAGAAGTAACCACAGCAACAGTATGCTGCTCTTAATTAAGTACTGTCATAATTGATCAATTTATTATATACTAGCTTATCAGAAATGTATTAAAGATTAGTGCATCTTTAAGAAAAATCATATTTAGAATATGATATTGATATTTAGCCTAACTGTTCCAGAGGTGTCACACGGCTATTTTAACTAAAATTAAAACTAAAACTACAACCATTAAAATAATAATAATAATATTAATAATAATAATAATAATAATAATAATGTGACTTGAAATAAAATAAATGGTAACTGGAATAAAATAAAATATACAAAATCTATAAATGTATTTAATTTCAGCTAAATATAATCAACTAAAATAACTAAAACTAAAAATTAATTTTAAATTAATTTTAAAAACTCTATGCAAAAAAACACTAAACAAAACAAAATGACAAAACAAAAAAAAATTACAATGGAAAATATAAAAATAATAAACTATAATTAATAATAAAAAAAACTATAAGAGCATTTCAATGATACTAAAACATTACTGGTGTCACATAAAAAAGCATTTTGCAAGATGAATCAGATTGTGTCCCATAAATTACATTCATAAATCCCTTCTAAAAAAAATCCTGCCTCCCTGAAAGTCATTGCATAATCCACACAGTTAATAGCAGAACTATAGTATCTGACAAAAAAGAGAAGGTCAGCTCAGGACAACCAATGTTATGGCTCAGTTTCACTCAAAGCAAATGAGCTTATGAGGCTGCTCCCTGTGGTCAGCGAAATGACCAGGCAATATTGTCTATAATGATACATTTGCTTTGGCTTGTTTCATGGTTGTTATGATCAAAAGGACACTGTCAAGAGTAAATATGAGCCTTTCAGGGCAGATTAACTAATAATGAGCCAACAACAATATTCAAGTAGCCTAAGTGCAGTCAGTACTGAAGACCTACTATGTGAAATAAAGAAATTTGATGATGTTTCATAGTTGATGAATACTGCACCCAATATTAAATCTAAATTACAGTTAGATTGTTTATTCCTATAGTACTAAACGTTAAAAATACTGTAAATAAAACCAACATTTTTATTTGTCTACTTCCGTTTCATTTGGGGTGAAATGTCTCTTGAATAGCATCCACACACTAATGCTTTGAAAGTTTACATTCACAAACACACTTGGTCAATCTTTAAACAGTGTCAGTCGTTGAAGGTCACCGACTCTAACTTCCTCCAGCACTGTTGCTGCCCAACTGTAGGCAGGGGCGTACATTTTGTCTAACAGTTGGGGGGGGGACAATAAACATAAAATTTCTCAAGAGCAATTTTTGAAGGGGACACAAATAATCCAGCTAAAATTTTACTTGTAAAGATATGTATACACAGAGGAAAGCCTTACTACTATTAGTGTTGCAGGGAGACCGTGCCAAATTAGACAACTTCAAGCTGTTGTGGTCGCGCCGTGACAGCGCTCGTGTACGTTGTAGACATTACCGTCACAGTGTTGCCAAGTCCGCGGTTTTCACGTGGAATTGGGCTACTTTATCACTGTTGCCGCGGGTTGTTTTTAATGACCGCGGGTTGAAGCGACCCCAAATAACGTGTATTTTATCCCCCGCAACGCGATTTTTACCGGGGAAAAAAAATAACGCGGTTATTTGGGCTAGTTTTGAGTAGCCATTGGGCGGATTTTGTTGTAAAAAACCTGGCAACCCTTTCCGTCAAGCAGGTAACGTTATTATTGCCAACATAGCAGACTCATCGAAAAAATACATTGGCATCATGTATTAAAGAGAAAATAATCACTTCATCCGGTGTTTAACTGAATAAAATAGCCTTGACAGCCTTATCACTGGAGTTCCACAATTATTCTCTCTCACCGGACTTGTTGTAACCTTTTGTGCGTTATGGAAGAAAGAAACACACGATGCAGGTCACCATCAACGAATGTATTAGTGTTAAAGGAAGGTGCAACAAAACGATAGATAGTACAATGTGTTTTTCCCAGCATATATACACGAGTGCAGGAGCAGAGGAAACCCGGGATCAGGTCTTAAAGGGACAAACACCCAGACCATTACATTGTTTGTTTGTTTGTGTGTGTGTGTGTGTTTGTGTGTGTGTGTTTGTGTGTGTGCGTGTAAGTGTAGGTGATGTACAAGAGGAAAGCAGGCACTGTGAGGCAAGGGAGGGGGAGACTCAAAATGTTTCTAAATTTAAAACGCATTTTTGCCCCGTTTGTGTTGTTTTACTACTTACACAATTATTTAAAGTATAAAACATGGTTATTTAATCATACATGTAATCAACGTGGTTTTTAATCATAATTTTAGGGGGGGAAACCCAGTGGCAAAAACTGGGTATGCAGTATATGCAGTGCATAGGGGCGCCACACATAGGGGGGGGCGACATTTTGAGATTCTGCAATTCGAGAATGAATCCATATTTAAATGCATAAAATAACTCATTTTACATTCTTACATTCTATTATTTTCCTTCGTACAGAGCTCGATTTAGGTATGACAAAAGTGCTGCAATGAATTCATTTTGACAACTAATAGAATGTTAAACATTGACTGATAACGTTTTCAGAGTTCATTGATTATATAAAATTCAGTGAAGGTTGACTAGGCTATATACTATTATCTGCATGTCTCATCCATGAGTGGGCCTATGCAATGATGGAGCCACTAGCCACTTTTCACTGAAAATTGCCGTTGTAAATTAAAAATAGGCCATCTGTGTAATTCAAGTAGATTCAATGATTTGAATACTCTTGCTACTTCATACTTCAATACAAAACAATGCTGAACTTTGACAAAAAAAAAAAAAGAGATTTTTAAACGTTATAGTGATTTTATAATGTCTAAATATAAATCCATTAGCAAAACATGTGAAAAGAAATATATTACAGAGTGGAAATGGTAAAGGAGACAATAAATGATCCTCTGCTGCCATAGTGGTCATAGTGGGGAATCATGACATTCATTTTAATAGTATTTGTTTTTCTACCAGGTAAAATCTTGCCAGAAATCTTCCACTTAGCATGGCAAATTTTCCATGAATTATCTCTACAAGTAAAAATAAAAAAAAAAAATTCAGATGTTCTTTAAAAAAAAATTATATATATATATACACACGTATATTCAAATTACCTAACTAAAAAGTGAGCAATATTACGTCTTTGAAAATAAAAAAAATAAAAAAATGTGTTCCACTGTCTGGGGTCTGCCATCAGGAGTTAAAGGGGATGTTATGAGACACTTTTCTTTCTTGTTTTTACTTTTCACTTTTTTCCTTATATTAAAAGGGGGGAAAGGGGTTCAAACCTTTGTCACTTTTTTCACTTCTGATGAGTTTGTATCCTTCCATGCACAAGCTAGTAATGGGCTTTTGGTCATTGACTTGCAGAAAGTTTTCTGCGTGAGTTAAGTGTTAGAGGCTACTAGAATTCAGGGGGTCGCCGACACTGATCTTGCATACCCCTCAGCAAATATGCAGTTGCACACCTAGGGAAACCCTCAGATAGCAGGGATCCTGTCCCCTCCAGGATTTCCGCCTATGCCTGTAGGTCAACAGTCAATGTACACAACAGAATATAGGTCACGCGTTAACCATGCTCTACTTTCTCAAGATCAGTTTGCCCCCATTCACACCATGAGCATCAGCATGTATTAGCGCTAAAACCAAGGACAACGGGATATCTATCTGACAATCCCAGCCTCTGATATGATACGTTAAGGCCCTATTGCCATTGTCACGGGAGGAGCAAACGACAGACACAGTGGGTGTGGCGTCAGGCCTCGGAGAGGCGTTTATTTCCAACTAATAAAATAGTGTCCAGATAAGGGAATAAAGTGCCCAAAATAAACAGGGGATCTGGTGTCCTCGTCGTGCTGCCGGGTTAGTGAAGGTGGGGCAGTGTTCAGGAAGGAAGGGTCCAGGTAAGGGGCGGAGTCCGGAGGCGCGCTCGGCATTTAAACAGCGGCGGTGATGAGGCTCCATTCGGTTCAGGTGTGCCCCATCACACGCCGCCAGCCCTGGCTATTTCAGCGCCCCTCCTCTCCCACGCACCCACTCCCGTCGGGAGCCTGGCGAAGGGCGGCGATTAAGGGACGGGGTGATGATGATAAATAGGGGGAGGCAGCCGACTCGTCACACCATGTACGCAGCATTTGTAGCAGATCAGTTCACTAAAGTGTTATTTTGTTGTGCGTTTTTTTATTGTTTTGTTTTATGCCTAAATAGTTTTTATTCATTTTTATTTCAGTTTTGGTGTTACTTATTTTAGTACATCAAGTCAAACTAAATGAGAAATGTTGACTTGGCAACTGTCTGAAATTTTCTTAAAAACATATATATATATATATATATATTTTTTTTTTTTTTTTTTTTA
>NW_015630021.1:451445-473512 GCF_001515625.1 Sinocyclocheilus rhinocerous
TTTTTTTTTTATAAATTACATTTTGAATAAAAAATTGCATATTTATTCTACTGCAGAAGTAAAAATCTTAAGTAAAATTAAGTAAAAGTCTTTGCTTTTCACTTAATTGTTCATTGTTGATTTTACAGTATTTTGCATGAAGGAGAGGCTCCATCCACAACTATACTGTGAACTCACTAACCCAGCAACCCATCCCCCTGAATAGTTTACATACATAAAACGAATGTTGTGAAGCCTGTGGCAGAATGTCACATGACTTTACAGCTTGGGATCTTTTTCTGTGCACAGGTCAGCATGCACAATTTTACCAGTAAAACAAACACAGCTTTGGGTACAATGATTATGTTTAAAATTAGGAAATAATTCAAACGTTGACTCTAAATAAAAGTCTCCGTATTGAATAAATAACTATTGTGAATGACATTGTTTATATCCCCAAAGCAACTGAAGCAGCAGAAGTGGCACGTCTTAAATTTTCACCAGACTAAAATGCAAACATGACTTCATGGAAAGCAAACCACTTCAGCTGCTTCCACAGCTATACATTGAACTGAATGACCCTCTGGAGAGAGACCCATCCCCCCGTTACACATATCACACAGACCTTGAGCTCAGAGAAAGATCACTAACTACAAAGCTCCTTCCAGTTAACATATACTGCGCAATTCAGCTTATTGTGCCAACATTTCCATAGACTGAAGAATTATAATGACATAAGGTATTTTACATTATAGATGGCAGGCAATTTACCTATTAATTTGATCTTAAAGAATTCACCCAAAATTGATGGCTCAGGCCATCCAAGATGTAGAGGAGTTTGTTTCTTCATTGGAACAGATTTGGAGAAATTTAGCATTACGTCACTTGCTCGCCAATGGATCCTCTGCAGTGAATGGGTGCCGTCAGAATGAGAGTCCATACAGCTGATGAAAACATCACAATAATCCACACCACTCCCGTCCATTAATTAAGATCTTGTGAAGTGAAAAGCTGCATGTTTGTAAGAAACAAATCCATCAAGGCATTATAATATTAAATCATCACTTCTGGCCAAAATACGAGTCCATAATCCACATAATGTTTCCTACAGTTGAAATGTCCATCTTCTGTTGTCCTCTCACATCAAAATCTACCGTCATATTTGTATAGAACTGTTTTCAGTTGTACTGTAAATGGTGCTTGATCTGTGCATATTTCTCTCCTGATTCAGACGAGACAATGGAGAACGTAATATTATAGATATAAAGGACTCATATTTTAGTATTTTATCAAATTCAATATTATTGCTGTGGTGCCACTAGCCAATTGTCAAAAAGGTAAAACTGAAACTGAACATTTTAAAATTGTATTTAATATTTTTTGCTCAATTTAACAATAAGCTTTATTTATTTATATAGCCCATTTTCCACTGATGGAAAAATGTGTATCTTGTAAAAGGTGCACCGGATAAAGTACTAAATTTTTGCATTTTCAAAATGTTAGCATGAAGAAAAGATCAGATTAAAGTGTGACTACGCTTAATCTGTCCCCACTTCATTCCTGCTGTGCATGTTTTAAAATGTTTACCTTTTATTTGAATTCATTTACTACTTAAAACTTTGCTCAATGTGCACATTTTAATTGCTATCAGTTTTCAAATGTTCAGAAAATATACTTTTTACAGCCAATAAAACACAAATGTATATTTTTTTGACAATGCACCTATTGTAAATAATGGAAAAGTTCTTACGCTTTTTATTATTACCAACATACAACAATTTATAGACAATATGTTAAGTCAACAATATCTCAACATCCAAAATGGAAATAAGGTTAAGACAGAACACAGTCCTGCAATGATTTTTTGATGGTGAACATGTAAAATGTTCCAGTGGATCTTTATTTTGTGAGGCAGATCACTGTGCCTGACTCACGTGTGGGTCAACATGAACAGTCAGTTTGTCATCTTAACATCCAACCCATGGATCTTGTCTTTGTGTCCTTGATACGAAAGATATTTTTCTGGCCATCTCACTGTTGTAGATTCTCTTACAGTTCTCGTAGCTCTTTCTCTCTCGCTTACGACAGGGTTTCTCATAGTATCTTCTACGCTTCACAGATTCAATTATTCCATCAGAAGACAGCACTCTGCAGTGAATAAGAGAGAGAAAGAGCATGTAACAACTACAATATCTGTAAATATGAAATATCATACTGTATTATTTGGTTACATGGTGAAAACAAGGCAGCCTTGCAAACCAAATCCAAGGTAAGACTTTTGATCATACGTTCAAGGCAAGCCTAGATTGCAAGAATACAACTCAACTGCAGCCTCTAAAGAAACTTCTGCAATAACACATTTGTTTACATTGATGGTATTACTTTAATTTACCTAGGGCTGTTACTTTATGTAATTTTCATGCTTTATTTGGGCATTATTGATATTTAATTTAATATGTTAATATTACTTGTTTAATTGCACTATTATTTAACATTGGTTATCATCGGATCTCATGTTATGCTGCAAACATTTTGGCAATACAAAAATATAATTTCATGCTAAAAAAGCACACTAAAATTTAAATTATTAAAAATATTTCTTCAGGGTGATATTTTAAGCCGTATAAGAGGTCAGGCAAGGCAAGCAGGGTTATTATAGTTAACTACAACAGCAACAACAAAATAAAAGTAAATAAAACACATTTTAAATGTAAATGTTGCCTTGTATACATTCATTTGAAGGAAGTTTCCGTATTTATTTATTTTTTACATGTGTTTTACCTGTATTTTGAATTTTGTACTGCATTGGGTTGTGTTTTGGAGTTAACGGAACATTTATTAATCCGTAAAATATAAATGGATATTGTCCTGCTAGAAAATTACATTACATTACATCCAGTTCATTATCTGTTTTTTTTAAACATTGTGTGTGTGTGTGTATATATACAGTGCCAACCACTAATATTGGCACCCTTGGTAAATATGAGCAAAAGTGGCTGTGAAAATAAATCTGCATCCTTTATCCTATTCATTATCTGTTTTTTTTAACCATTGTGTGTGTGTGTGTGTATATATACAGTGCCAACCACTAATATTGGCACCCTTGGTAAATATGAGCAAAAGTGGCTGTGAAAATAAATCTGCATCCTTTATCCTTTTGATCTTTCATTTAAAAAATGTATAAAATTCTAAACTATCATTGAAGTAAAAAAATTGAAATTGGGGGAAAAATCTTATTATGAAATAAATGTTTTTCTCCAATGCATGTTGGCAACAATTATTTGGCACCCATAGAAATTCTCATGAGTAAAATATTAGTGGTTGGCACTGTGTGTGTGTGTGTGTGTGTGTATGTATGTGTATGTGTATATATATATCACAAAGCAAATTTAAGCAAATTAAATGAAACGGAAAATTTAATGTAAAAATGAAAACTGAAAATATGAAAAAAATTAATTCAAAATATTAATAAAACTGTAAACGTATATAAAGGACACTAAAACAACACTACAGGCAACATTGGTCAACAAATATTTATACTTTACAGTGCATACAAATTTTTATTAACTAACGATTAACCTTCTAACTAATTACTTGTCTGTTAAGCATTATATAATATACTAATGTTCTTTATTAAAGTCATTATGTGTTAGCACACGGTCACATCGATTATTAGCGCTTACCTAAAGGATTTATAACGACATTTCTGCACAGATATCAAAGTCACCAGACATCTCATAAGTACCTGCTCAGCGCGCCATATGCCGCATCGACATTGCCGTTCTGGACCATGACAGTCCGAGCGACGAAGCGAAGGTGGCTCGCCATGTTTCGTCCGTGTTACCGTCAATTGTGCACGGGTGGAAATGCGATCCGTTGAGCAGCCAGTTCCCGGAAGTGAGCGTTCGAACTCTACTTCTTCTTCTTCTTCTTTGGGTTTTAACGGCAGCTTGCGGTTCGAACTGTAGGTGGCGCCAAATAGATTTAAAGGGGTCATATGATGCTGCTAAAAAGAACATTATTTTGTGTATTTGGTGTAATGAAATGTGTTTATGCGGTTTAAGGTTCAAAAAACACATTATTTTCCACATACTGTACATTATTGTTTCTCCTCTATGCCCCGCCTTTCTGAAACGCGTCGATTTTTACAAAGCTCATCGGTCTGAAAAGCGAGGTGTGCTCTGATTGGCCAGCTATCCAGTGCGCTGTGATTGGCCGAATACCTCAAGCGTGTGACGGAAATGTTACGCCCCTACCATACTGTGATGCCCTGCATCCGGCCGGAGCCACGAGACAAAAACATTAAAACCCATTATAAACGAGGCATTTGTTGCATCCAATGGGGACATAATTACGGATTATAATAACTTATACTGTCTTTTTACGCGTTGCGTTGCATCGCGCCGCATTTGGGACTTTAGTCTTTGCAACTTTACAGATCTTCTTTATGCACCAAGAGCTTGTAACAGTCCAAAGAGAAAGGAAAAATTGAAATCGCATCATATGACCCCTTTAAAAAATGAACGGTTGCGCTTTTTGGACGACGATGCCGACTCTGAGTTTTAGCGGCTCTCAGTCTCACCTGACAGGAATTAATTCAAGTAAATTAGATTAATATACGTTTATACCTTTATTGATTATAGCTTCATTCATATACAACAACAAGACATGGTGGAACATAACAGAATGAAAATAAAGAGCTAAAATGAGCCCTATCGCTCAGTGAGAGATTAGGCTAGGAGATGAGGGGCCATCTTGACGTTAATTATGATATTTTTTAACATCTTTCGAATTTTATCATCAAATTTTCTGTAAATTCTTACCTGGAAGATGACTAGCAGGATGAAAAGTTCAGACACATAGCAAAAACCTATGAAATGATTACCTGCAATATTCTCCGGGAATTTGTTGATTAGAGAAAATTAATAGAGTGTTTCTTAATAAAATGCTGTTTTCCATTTTAGAAGTTAGACGTACTTAAGACAACACATGCAGAATTTGAACTAAGCCCATTAGGCCCATTGAACTTCTGTTATGTTTTGTGAAATGAAAGGTTCTTCAGTTTGTTATGGCATAGGCTATGCATTTAGGTCATCAGTGGTTGTTATCACAGATGAGCAGACTTAGTCTCCAAATAATTGCCTTTTTATGTAGACATATTCCCCCTCCTTTCACTGTCTTTCTCATACATGAATTCCTCATCCTCATCGTCTCCCGGATAATGGGGTCAGTAGTAGGTGAGTGTGGGATCAGGATTGTTTTCTCATTCAAATTCAAGTAGCTTTATTGACTCGATCACTTCAAAGAAAAACTTGCTGATGTGCTTTTAGGGGAAGCATTCAAAGTGAGGGCAAGAAAACAGCTTGAACTTTTGCCACTGTCTCCATTCTGGCTGAAAATATACAGTTTCGTTCTTTCTCTCTCACTCGTCTTCCCTTTGCGCTTTTCCTCTGTTCCATTTCCAGGGATATCATTTCTTATCCAGACTTGTTGAAATGTTTTTGGTAGAAGGGGTGGGATCGGGGGTAAAGGGAGAAAAAAGGGACGGGTGGGGAGCAACTCAGGAATCGGCTGGTAATTACCTCTGAGCATTTGGAGAAGAGGATGTGGTTTCAGTTTACATGGCCTCATTCTTTCTCTCCTCCCTGGCTCCCTTTTGGCCACTCAAACACTCCATTTGCTTCTCGTCTCTTCGCTGCTTTTTCCACACCATTTGTATGAGGAATGTGGAGACGTGTACGAAAGGAACAAAAACGAAATGAAGTGAAGCAGATAGAGCAAAGTGAGAGAAAGAGAGTGTGAGTGAGTGGGTTTTGGAGAGAATGAATGGAACTGATTAAAGAAAAATTTATATAAATGTGTCATCATTTATTAAGGTCTGAGGCGGTGGCAAAATTCATGTGAATTAAAAAAACCAAAAGATTCTAGGGTCTGATGTTTTCTTCTATATCTGTGTAAAATGGATGAAAACCAGTGTTGTCTTCTGTTAACATAAAGCATTTTAAGATTAAGCTCTTTAATGTTCCAGATGAACAGAACTTTATAACATTCATTTTACAGCACACCCGATATAGAATTGGATGCTTTTTCAGCTGCACAAATTTTCCTCTGCATAACTTTTGTAGAAAAGGGCAAATTTAATATAATCAAACAGAAATATTATTTTAGAGATAATAATTATTATTTTAAGATTTTTATTTTACATTCTTAAAATCATTATACATTTTACTTATTTAATTTACTTCCTATATATATATATTTTTTTACTATATTTTACTATTATAAATATTGTTTTATCCTACTTTTGTATTTATTTTAAATATGGTCTGAACAAAAAGTGATTTAAATTGGTTTTGAAACATAAAGTCCCTCAAAACTTTAGAGGAGGTCTAAATGCAAATTCAAAGCCAGAGTCTTGTTAGGACAGACAGGTCTACAGCAGCTCTCAGCAAGAGACAGAAGAGAGCCGAGGTTTGAAGATGTGATATGACTGACTGACAATGGCTGGCTGTTGTGGTCTGAATACTAACAAAGCTCAGCATGAGATGTTTTTGTTGGCGTGTTTGTATGAGAGAAAGGGAGTAATATGGGAGTTTCCATGTATTTTGCACCAATTAAATTTTTAAGCAAAAGCTCCTTGTTTGACAAAATCTCCAAAAATATAATGGAATGCTTTAGAATTTAGTATGACTGACAACTAAATGTAACTAAAAGTAAAAAAAAAAAGT
The DNA here is from genome assembly GCF_001515625.1 of Sinocyclocheilus rhinocerous. Classification (NCBI taxonomy): domain Eukaryota; kingdom Metazoa; phylum Chordata; class Actinopteri; order Cypriniformes; family Cyprinidae; genus Sinocyclocheilus; species Sinocyclocheilus rhinocerous. The sequence continues at coordinate 458,153 of NW_015630021.1, forward strand.
GAGAATCCCTGGAGGTGTGAGGCATGATCCATGAACAAGGAATCTGGACTTGTAGGAATCATGCTGCAAGTTGCTTTGGATAAAAGTGTCTGCTAAATGACGAATACCAAGTATTAAGATGCAGCTAAAGGAATCAGCCGTATATGACCCGATCGCTGAAGCCAAATGGTGGGGCAAATATGGGTCTTGTTGAATCTTTACTGGAAGCACATGGCGCGCGAGCAGCGGCCGCCCAATGAAACGCGGCACAGGCGCAAACGCTCCGGATTGGCCGAGAACTCATTGGCCGCGCACAGTCACAGGCTGATCTGAGAGAAAGTAAGACTGCTGAACACCGGCGGATGAGAGGAGAAGAGCGGTCCAAAACAACTGTCTGAAAGGAAAGATACGAAGAAACATGGAGTCAAACACGGAGCGAACGTTTGCCGACTTTTCTGGATCATGGAAAATGAAAAGTTCCGAAAATTTCGAGGACCTTTTAAAAGCTCTCGGTGAGTTTTCAAGATTCGTCATTATTAGAAAAGTTTTATCTAAGATAATTAAAACTTTTTTTAAATGTGACCTTTGTATTCGTATTGGTTTATGTTTTTTAATTAAAATGAATTACAAGTTATTTTGATATTTTGTGATGCTTAAAAATGTCTCGGTAGCCTACTAGTGTAACTTCCTTTAAATTGTAAAAAAGAAGAAAAAAAATCTAATTAAAGGCCTAAGTAATTTAGTATACATATTTTGTATTATTACCTCTTTAAAAAGAAATAAAATAAGCAATAATGCTATTTTGTTTTACAATATAAAATTAGCAATTTTGTTATCATCTGACAAGAGAACTATAAACCAAAAGAAACCGGTGCATGACTGCATGTCAGACATTAATTTTTTAATTTTTTATTATATTTTGTTCAGGTCAAATTGAGACTCATTTGACCATGAGCACAATGAATGGAACGCTGAAAAATGTGCTGCTTCACTTCCTCATGGGATTGTGATTAGGCTCACAAACCCTTATACGGGGCCCCTCAGCCAGCCATTTGGCTCTGTAGACACACCGTCCCTTGACCCCAATTATTCATTCAAAGGGGAGTTCACTTAGACCAAGTACACAGTTGCCCCTAAATGAAATAAAAGCAAGAATGAATCCACTGTCTTGACTCAGTATTTAAAAGGTATAGATTTCCTTGGTGTTAACTAAAAATGGGGTACCTGATTTTAATTGCATAAATATGTGACCCCTGTTTAGACTGTAAAACATTCCAGTGCAGATCGGACACGGTTGGACAGGAAAGGACAGGAAACTGGCCATAGGAAAAATCTTTTATTTCTGATTATGATAAATGGCCTTTTAATTTCTTAGCACATTTGTGTGTGTGTGTGTGTGTTTGTTTGTTTGTTCTACAGGCGTAAATGTCTTTTTGAGGAAGATTGCAGTTGCAGCAGCTTCCAAACCAGCTGTTGAGATTACACAGCAGGGGGAAAGTCTCTCCATTCAGACCTCCACTAGTGTGCGGACCACTCATGTGTCCTTCATGGTGGGCGAGTCCTTCAACGAGACTACAGTGGATGGACGCCCATGCACAGTAATGCCACACATCTCAGCACATCATATTTTTCTCTCTGTTAACTGCTACACAAAATCATATTTCATAAGATTTACTATTAGAAAATATCAATGTATTAAATCTATTATTGTTTATTTTTTCTAATACTAAACATTATATGTTAATATCTAACTTTATTTGATGGGGAAGTTCACGTTTATCTATACGCACAAGCACAATGAAGTATGTTTTCAACAAACTTTGAGAACCTTTAAAGATATTTTAAATTAATATCTCTGCTTTTTGCCCTTTTCTAACAATTTCTCGTCAGAGTTTTCCAAAATGGGAGACAGACCGTAAAATCACTTGTGAGCAGACGCTGCAGAAGGGGGAGGGGCCTGAGACATCATGGACACGTGAACTGACCAATGATGGCCAGATGATTCTCGTAAGTGCACCACTTATTTGAAAAATAACGTTAATATTTTCAACTGAATTATGCCACTAGCATATAATATAGATTACTACCAGCCTACTCGAATGAGCATCTTAAAAGCTCAACACCTTACAATAATAGATTGTTGTTCACTCCTCACCATTATAGTTCACATTATTATAGAAGTCACACTCTTCCCATTTAGGCCACTTACAGTAAACAGGCTCCTCAATGTCTGTGTTTTTTTGTTCTTGATATTTTGAAACTTTCAGTTAGTTAAATCAGTGTTGCATGGTTGGAAATTAAAAAGAGCATTCTTTGAATTCAGAGAACAAGATCCAATATCTTTTGTTATGTTTAAGCCCGTCGGATAAGGATCTTAAATTGTTCAAGCAGTTGGATGGTGGTTTCTTAACATCTCTGATGTTTATCTTCCAGAACATGAGAGTCGGAGATTTCGTCTGCACCCGTGTGTATGAACGAGACTGAAGGATCCTTAGATTTCAGTTCATTTATTCCATTCCATCTCAACCATGTCCACAATATGCTAAAATGCTAGTTTATCATTGTGCAAGCCTGTTCCTTCCACGTTTTTTATGTTTGACATGTGCTAAGTTTGTGTGCCAGAGAAGGAGAGATGTTTGAAGGGTCAGAGGTGGTACTTGTATAAAGATGGTAGCGAGTTTGCATTGTTCTTTTTGGTGCATTAGCTGAGAAGTGTATTTATTATTGGTGTTTGTGCATTTTATGTTGCAGTTTCATGTACATGCCACAATGTGTCTTATCAATCAAAAATGTTTTTGGCAATAAACCTTTATACATATAAACCCCCCAAAATCTCATGACTAATTCACTGTTTTCTTCTTGCCTGGATTTAGAACTGTCTTTGACACTGACCTTGGTTGCACTTTTACACTTGTTTTCTGCCTCATTACTTTTCTTCAAAGTGCTCTTTTTATCTGTTCTTGCTTTCTGTCTCCTGATCCAACCACTTACAGTGTTTTGAACAACACTATAAATTTGTATGTCATGAGTGTACATCAGTTGTTGAATTATTTCCTGCCAAAGAGTAATGGGGGAATGGGGGAGGGGTATGGAAAGAGTGAGCAAACGTTAGAAAAGAAAAATAATTTCATGTTTTTAAGGTTATATTCCCTCTGCTCTCTCTCCCATCTATAGCTAGTTACTGCATGAGGTCGGAGAGAATGTCTGTCATTTCTCTTTCTTTTTGTCTTTCTGCAGCCAGATTCATGATCCAAACTGTTGCTTTATTCTAAATCTAGGGCACAGTAAATGATGCAAAAAGCTGCTGATGAAAAGCAAAATTAAATTAAAACTCTTTCTTCCACTCTTCGTATCTTTCCTTTTTCTACAGACACACATTTATTTAACAGCATTCAGAGACTACAGTTTTTTTCAGTCTGGTGCCGATGATGAATTTTCCAGGTTCCAGACAGCAGAGCTCACAGTGGACTTATTCAAGATTGCACATCATCTCAGTCTGCATGCTGTGTTGCGTATGTGTTTTCTACAATTCTCAACGGTCCTGTTAAAAGTTTTAAGCTCATATAACCCATGATGTCTTAAAAGTGTATATGTGCCGCAGTGTACTGAGGTTGGCGTTAAATTCTGGAAGAGGTTGAAAAAATCCATAAACCCTGCTTAACATAAGAGGCATTGACTGTATTTTTGTGGTTTTGCTAAAGCAAGAATCACTGCAAGAATCATTGCAACCACCTACAACCACCCAAAGCACCCTAGAAACCTGGCAATGCCATAGCAACTACCAAGAACACCCTAACAACCACCTAGCTATGTCATAGAAACCAGAAACCACCTACCTATGTCCTAGAAACCACCTAGAACACCTAGCAACCACCCAGAACTCTGTAACAACTATCTAGCAATCTAGCATTACTGTGCATGGGCGTCCATCCACTGTTGTCTCGTTGAAGGACTCGCCCACCGTGAAGGACACATAAGTGGTCCGCACACTAGTGGAGGTCTGAATGGAGAGACTTTCCCCCTGCTGTGTAATCTCAACAGCTGGTTTGGACGCTGCTGCAACTGCAGTCTTCCTCAGAAAGACATGTACACCTGTAGAAAACACACACATACACACACACACACACACACACACAAATGTGCTAAGGCCATTTATCATAATCAGAAATAAAAGATTTTTCCTATGGCCAATTTCATGTCCTTTCTTGTCCAACTATGTCCAATCTGCACTGGAATGGTGTACAGTCTAAACAGGGGTCACATATTTCTATAATGCCTAGAAAACACCTTGCAATGTCCTATCCATAACCTCCTAAAAACCACCTAGCAACCCTTCCGAAACTCCATAATGAATCCCCAAGCAAACACCTAGCAATGCCCTGGCAACCATCTAAAAACCACCCAAAAAGCATTTAATCAATAAATACCGTTTTATGGCTCTTTAATGTCGTGACAGATCGCTGTAGCACCTCAGTTCAAGAGGTACGTGAACCGATCGTCTCTTACTCTTTACTAGTTATAGCATGAAATAAACATGAATGAACATCAGAAGGTATCTCGTTTCAACCGTGGAAAGACATCAATACACACCATTTTTCAAGTACAAGTCCACCGACTTTAATCTACTCTCCTGTCTGGTTTGTTTGTCGGACAAAATGGCAGATTCGCTGTAATGATTGGTCAGATCGCCTGTCAATTAAACTCCCAGCAAAGAGTCAATTCCCTTACATCCATGCAGAACTCCCTAGTAACCACCTAGCAATGCCCTAGCAACCACCCAGAACACCCTCACAAGTCACAACCACCTAGCAACACCCTAGCACTGTGGCGGCAAGTTTTACATAGGCATAACGTTTTCTTCAGAAATTGCACATTTGCACTGCATTAACTTCTATTTGTTTCATCTTTCTGTCTAGACTTCTTGACTCACTTTACAATTCCAAGTGAACACCAAAATGCTTTGAGACAAGAATTCACATCCGCTGCAACGCCTGGCGTGTTCACTGCGCACCTCGTTAACAAGATTAATATTATAAGCACTCTAGAACAAGGTCATCAACTCTTCACCATGTATTTAACTCTGGCCTTGTGCGGTTTAAGCCCATTGTGGTGGTATGCACTAAATGAGGCCCAGACCCTGATTTCTCCTCTTCTTTAATTTAAACCATACCGCTGAGAAACAGGGGCAAAACCCACAAGCCCACAAGGTCCACTGAAGCTCCCTCCATCCCTGTTGGTTGCCTTGGCAATTCACCAGTGTAGGCTTCATGTCAGCTCATTCCACAGGCAGTGATGTCATGGGGCCATGCATCGCTTGATTGGCTGAGGAATGTTGCGGTTTCAAAGGGAAGCAAGGACACACCCACTTAGAGAAGAGAAAAAGAGGTTTTAAAGGAAAGATGGTTTAGGGAATTAATAGTGACAAATCTTTGTCACTTTAGCATAACCTTACTCTGAACTCACAGATAAAGAACATATTGTTTCTCTATGAATGGTTCATTAAAGGTCCCATTCCTGTTTACCATCGCACTGTCATGCTCACTGATTAATGTATTGCATTTGAACTTCACTGGAAGCTTGCACACCAAGATCAGAGCATAAAATAATGCAATCCAGGAACCATGCTGTTTCAAAGTCAATTTGTGGAGTGTTCAGTTTCTTGGTTTCCATTCAGTATGTGTGAATTTTATCCACATCTGGTCAAGACTAAAGTCAAAGTGCTGCATTGATTGTTTTTTTGGAACACTTTATATACTAGCAGCAGCAGCAGAAACTTTATTATCAAAGAAAGCAACCTGAATGTCTGCAGTCAGAGGTCAAACATTCAATAACATAAAGTGAATATCTAAGAAATTGAAATTTGACTTACAGCTAAATGAGAGAGCATGAAGAAGGGTGATTGTGTGTGTGCGTGGACCGGGGGAGTAGAGGTATATTTTGTGTTTTGAGGTATCATATGACTGACTTTCTGCCCTCCTGTCACCCATGAGAACTCAACATGACTTAAAGGGGTCATATGATGCTGCTAAAAATAACATTATTTTGTGTATTTGGTGTAATGAAATATGTTAATGCAGTTTAAAGTAAAAAAAACACATTATTTCCCACATACTGTACATTATTGTTTCTCCTCTATGCCCCGCCTTTTTGAAACGCGTCGATTTTTACAAAACTCATCGGTCTGAAAAAGCGAGGTGTGCTGTGATTGGCCAGCTATCCAGTGCGTTGTGATTGGCCGAATACCTCAAGCGTGAGACGGAAATGTTACGCCCCTCACCATACTGTTGATGCCGTGTCCGGCCGGAGCGACAAGACATAAACATTAAAACCCATTACAAACAAGGCATTTGTTGCATCCAGTGGGGACATAACTACTGATTATAATGACTTATACTGTCTTTTTACGCATTGCATTGCATCGCGCCGCGTAAACATAATGTGTCTAGTATGATAAAACAGCGCTGCTTTTTTCCCCCACATACACACGGCCAGAAGGAGCGGAAGCGGTTGACTGTAGCATAATAAAAGCTCCGCTGCTTTCGAGCCGTGTGTCACGCTCGTTCAGCGGCCTCGTTTCGCTTCGACGGCTTTCAGCCTCACCCTGCTTCATTCTACTACGTTAATAAATCATTAGCTCATCCATGAACATGATTTCTGCCCGAGTCCCGTCGGATTGCATCGGCTGTGGGGATGAAGACGACAACTCCCATGATTCCACACTCAGTCACGGCGTCATCAAACTACGCCTTTGCTTCTTTGTTTATTTTGAATACGTGCCCTCTAGCGGCGAAAAATTACATATTGTGCCTTTAAAGTGCCAGTTCTTAGGCGACCTTGAGCTTCGTTTAAAATGTTACATTTTTGTGGTATCAGCCCAGATATTTAATTATTATCTACCACCTGCTATAAATGAACTGAAAGGTTTGTTTTTCTTGTGTTTGCAGGATCCATCAGTGACTCAGCACAGTAGCAACACTGGCTATGCCACGCTGGACCTCTACAACCCATTCGACAACAACACAACAGCGGTAAACATGTCCGTCCTGACCATTGTCAGTGTTGGTCAGGCTGTGTTTACATAGCCTTTAATTATTAATACATCACATAATGGGAGTACAATGGATTATAAACAGTTTCATGTCAACTTCAGTTACCTCTGCTCTGCAAGAGAAAATTCTTATCAGATCCTTTTGTCATTGTGTTTGTAATATTATGTTTTTAAAGACTTCAGTTAATTTGTTGTGTTATACCAGTCCTGCATCATTATGATGGCTTATTTTTTGCTTAATTGGATTTTTATTAAGTTGATATTAATTGGTTTGCTTGTTGTTTTGGGTAATGAAGCCTCCACCTCCCTATGAAGCCACATCTCCTGCCGCACCTCCTGCCCAAACGCCTCCCAGTAGCACCACACCAACTGAGCCCAGGAATTATGGATCCTCTGGAACACAGGTGCTGTTTAGAGTAACTAATTGAGCCATATTTGTTCACACAGGGCCATAACACTGGATTTACTATAACTGTTGCTTCTGGTAGTTTATTGTTAAGATTTTTACTGGAACAGCAACAGCACACAGTTGCCCCCTCTTCAAGCCAGTGTATGCTACTTATTTCAGTTATAAAGCAATATTTTAATACCATCCTGTTAGATCTAGATCTGTCACCCATGATGTAATTCTAGAGGGGTTATTGAGCAGTAAAGCTGTTTTAACCATCAAAAATTGCATGATGGTTATATAATTTGATCTTATTATTAATTATTTCATTCTATATTTGGACAGCTTTAGAATTTTTCACAAAATGAATAGTATGATTAAACTGATTTGTATGGATAATCTTAAGACCACTGACTGATGTTTATTACGTTGTTTATGGGAATAGCAAGATAATAAAGTAATAAAATAAATATGCACTACCGTTCAAGTATTAAAGGGGTCATATGATGCGATTTCATTTTTTCCTTTCTCTTTAGAGTGTTACAAGCTCTTGGTGCATAAAGAAGATCTGTAAAGTTGCAAAGACTAAAGTCTCAAATCCAAAGAGATATTCTTTATAAAAGTTAAGAGTTAGCCACACCTACCTAAAACGGCTCGTTCGAACACGCCCCCACATAAAATAATGTTCTTTTTAGCAGCATCATATGACCCCTTTAATTACTGATACCGTTGGGATTTCTGAAGGATCACGTGACCGGAAGACTGGAGTAATGACTGCTGAAAATTCAGCTTTGCATTACAGGAATAAATTACACTTTAACTATATATTAAAATAGAAAACACTTATTTGAAATTGGAATCATGTTTGAGATTATTACTGGTTTAACTGTATTTTTGATCAAATAAATGCGACCACACATTTCAAACGATAGCGTATTTTCCACTAATTAATAAACTAAAAATTCATACTGCTGTGGAATAGTAAGCACAGTGTACAGCTGAATTTCAACTATAATTGTGCTCCCTGTTGAGTTGCAAACAGTTGACCATAAATATATCTCATCTATTTAATACTGTGCAAAAATGCTTCTTAATGTGGTAGTGACAGAAAACAGTTATGCATTTCATAATTGTTAACTGCCTCTTGCTCTCTCTCTGTTGCAGTCTGCAGTAAATGCCACCACAGCAGATCTGTTGAGGAAGCAGGAGGAACTAGAAAGAAAAGCAAAAGAGCTGGAGAGAAGAGAGAGAGAGCTGAATGCACATGCGCTTGGGTCTGGAGCCAGTGAGTGAAGGCTTGAGAAAAAATATCTTGATTTGTGTTTTAGCCAGGGGAATTCAATGTAAACGAAACATCTTGTACAGTGATAGTTGATAGTCTTGTCTTCAGTTTTGACCTGACAACCATCCAGAACATCCTAACATTGTCTTGGCGGGTGTTTCATGTGCAGCCACTACTCACATTTTCAGAAAATGTACTTATCTTGATGCATTATTGGAAGAGTTTTGATTAAAAGTATTTCAGTTATCAAAAAGAGTGAAGTACTCCCAGCTTCATTTGCACATTTACCCTATACAAATCCACTTTTGGATAAACAATTTCACACAATTCTGCAGATTTTCAACACAGAAAATGGGACAAGCAATCAGTGTGTTTTTTAAGAATGAAAGGCTTCAATTCAGTCAAGATTAGCAGAACATACAAAGCGTAACACATTTAAATAATAATAATTTACGCTTTTTTCTGCATGAAAGAGAGCAAAGTACAGTAGGAATAGAATAGGATTTTATGTAAAAGATGACGAGACAGATGGATGGGCGTAAAACAAGTGTATTTTAAGAACTGAAGTGATTATTTAGATGGACTTCTAAAATTGTTGCTCAGGGTTACAATGAAGGTGCAGAGATGGATGAGACCTGAATGATAGAGGAGGGGACAAAGAAACAGCACGGTTAAAAAGATGACAGTGATGGATGGATGGTATTTTCAAAGGAGGAAGATTTAGACCTTGGCGGTAATGAACAAGACATTAATGGAGTGTGATTGATGAATGGGGATAAGAGTCTCTTTCTGTCCTTCTCCCTCAGCTCGTCAGAATAATTGGCCCCCATTGCCCTCCTTCTGCCCAGTGGGACCGTGTTTCTATCAGGACATTAATGTGGAGATTAGCCAAAGCTTCCAGCGCACTGTCACCACCATGTACTACTACTGGATGTGTAAGTTTGCTCGGTTTAGTACTGTACGTCTTTTGCAGTGTGTGGATGGTTCTGGTTTGTATCTGTCTTCCATCATTTTTAGTAAATACTTTAATTATGAATTTATCATGCATGCTTTCATCTGTTAAACTGAAATTGTTAGCCTCCTCTGTAGTGATTGACCAATATATTGGCCAGACTGATTAATCGATCATTATTTGGCCATTTTGAACAGTGAATCTCAAAAGCCTTGTCAATGGACAAGTTTCAAAATTTTTTTTAGTAAATACTGGGTAAAATAAAAAGTGGTAGTTCACCCAAAAGTTGTTATATTAACTCATTTACTCACTCATAACTTATTCATTAACTCACCCTCATGTGATTTTGTAAGACACCTTTGACTAGAACTTTAAATATTACACTCACAAAGTTTTTATATAATTGTTTTTATATAAGTATAGCCTTTAATGCTATATTTAAAAAACAAAAAAAATAAAAAATACATTTGGTTATCTTAGTGATATTAATTGATTTTAAAATGTAGGTTGTATTTTTTTTATATGTAATATGTAGTTTATATATTATGTTGAGAAGCTACTTTTAAAGGTGCTATACAAAATATAGTTCCAAATGACGATTTATGTTAATGAAATAAGTCAAATGGGTTTAGAAAATTTATTCACCATTATTTCTATCACAGAATTTTCTTTTTTGGTTGAACTTTTGCTTTAGTTTTAGCAATTTTGTGTATCACCAAATTGTGTTATGTATCACATATCAGCAGTTTCTCCCTTGTATAGGCCTATTGGTCAACCACTACTTCAGTATGTTATTTGGCTTGTTAGTCTGCAGTTTTCCTTTATACTTATCTTTCTCTCTCTCTTTTTACCCACTTCTCTCATCTTTTTTTTCTTGTAGTCACAGCATGCACTTTGCTCTTTAATCTCATCTCCTGTTTGGCTATGTTCTGTGCGGACCCCATCAATGGAGTTGGTTTTGGTCTTGCCATACTCTGGTTTCTCCTCTTCACCCCCTGCTCCTTTGTTTGTTGGTACAGGCCTGTGTACAAAGCCTTCAGGTACGTACCACTGTGGTCTCTCACTGAGGGTGGGACACCTACCTTGTGTCAATTTATATATTTTTTTTAGATGTAGCAAACACATTTTTAGCAATACTCGGGTATTACGTGCATTTAAAGGAATAATCACCCAAAAATGAAAATGATGAAAATTGACTCACCCTCAGACCATCCAAGATGTAGAGGAGTTTGTTTCTTCATCAGAACAGATTTGGAGAAATGTAGCATTGCATCACTCGCTCACCAATGGATCCTCTGCAGTGAATGGGTGCCGTCAGAATGAGAGTCTAAACAGCTGATAAAAACATCACAATAATCCACAAGTAATCTACATGGCTCCAGTCTATCAATTAATACCAGAGGATCCATCGGTGATCAAGTGATGCTAAATTTCTCCAAATCTGTTGGAGAAACAATCTCAACTGCATCTTGGATGGCCTGAGGGTGAGCACATTTTAAACATTTTTTTATGTTTGCGTGAACTATTCATTTAAGGGCATTAAGAGTCATTATTTCTGCTTATTACTGAATAAATTCATAACTTCGTATTAAACTTCGGCATAAGTCTTGTTCTGCAGATATGAGTAATTCTTGAAATTATGCAGATTTCAGACACTTTTTGCCTCCTCGACGACAAAACGAGTGGGAAATAAACATGTATAATAGTTTGTTATACCATTATGTTAACATTTTTAGAATTCATATGTCAGCCAAATGTTTCCCAACATAATGAACTGGTCATTGTGCGCTTCCGTTTCTCAACAGGAGTGACAGTTCCTTCAACTTCTTTGCATTTTTCTTTGTCTTCTTCGCCCAACTGGTGTTTTATGTTATCATGACTATTGGTATCCCTGGCTGGGGCTTCAGTCAGGCGTGACAAAACATTTGTACAAATTTGGTTATCTACCTGTTGATTGTCATTTAGTGTCATTCCATTCTTACTATTTGGCCACTGGCTTGTTACTCTTTAAATTTTTCTCTTTCTCTCCCATTTGTGTCACAGTGGGTGGATCGTGAGTTTAGCCGCTCTTGGCAAGAGCAAGGCAGTGGGTGTGATCATGATGAGCAGATTTCAGACACTTTTTGCCTCCTCGACGACAAAACGAGTGGGAAGAACATTTTTAGAATTCATATGTCAGCCAAATGTTTCCCAACATAATGAACTGGTTGGTCATTGTGCGCTTCCGTTTCTCAACAGGAGTGACAGTTCCTTCAACTTCTTTGCATTTTTCTTTGTCTTCTTCGCCCAACTGGTGTTTTATGTTATCATGACTATTGGTATCCCTGGCTGGGGCTTCAGGTGAGCGTGACAAAACATTTGTACAAATTTGGTTATCAACCTGTTGATTGTCATTTAGTGTCATTCCATTCTTACTATTTGGCCACTGGCTTGTTTAAATGTTTCTCTTTCTCTCCCATTTGTGTCACAGTGGGTGGATCGTGAGTTTAGCCGCTCTTGGCAAGAGCAAGGCAGTGGGTGTGATCATGATGATAAATGCTGCGCTCTTCACCGCTCAGGCGGCCTTGGGAGTGGTGTTGCTCAAGAGGGTAAATCACATCACCAATAACAGCATCCATTGGCAGTCAAATTAGGGATATAACGTCAAGTATAAGTTGAAAACCATACAAAATGTTTATCTTCATCCAATTTTGAAACTGTGTTGTCATCATCTGTGGATTTTCAACTGCTACTCCAGGGTTTGACTGACTTTTTATTTTGAAATAATGCAATGATATTTTAAATGCAGACTCTTTTCAGAGTCTTTTTTAAATCAAATAAATGCAGCCTTGGAGAGAATAAGAGACTTTAAAAATCCATCCCCAAACTTTTGAACGATAACGTATGTAGAATTTAAATTCATAATAGTTGATTCATTGAATTGATCTGATGAATGATGATTTTTTTTTGCATCTTCTCCCATCAGGTTCATTCTATGTACAGGCAGACTGAAGCGAGCTTTGAGAAGGCCCAGGCTGAGTTTGCTACCGGTGTGCTTTCTAATCAGGCAGTGCGCCAGGCAGCCACCAATGCCACCGTTTCTGCTGCACAGGGCGCCTTCACTGCACCCCGGTAGAGAGACATGAATGAAAGAAAAGAAATGAGGTTGAAGAACCTGTTTGCTTACACAGCCTAAAGACAAAGTGACTTCTTCTAGCACTCCTAGATATGGCCAAGTTGTCTTGACAGACCAACACACTTACCCTAGACCCGTCTTGTATGCATGTCAAGATACAACAACTCATAATGATAGTAAAACACCATTGGATTTTCATTTGTATTTGTTGGTCTTGCTGAGCATTAGGCCATTAGTTCGGACATGCAAAAAGGATCTAGGTGTTGGTTGATTTCAAGTTATGGGTTATATATGCTGTCTATGAGGATCTATTATCAACTAATACAATAGTCTTTCTGTTTATCATGCTAGAAAAAGTCACTGTAATCTGTTAAGACCGTAAAAATACCTAATACCCCAGGTTTTGGCTTACAATTCTTGTCTCTCTTACATTTCTAAAGCTTGTAAGTGTAAGATACAGCAGCCTTGCAGATTCAACAAAGACGTGCCACATTCTGCCTTTGCTTTTCCCTTGACTTCCTTCTTTGTGTGTAAATAGCTGTACATGGCAAGGAAAGGGGTAATTTCATTGCTCTAGAATGGAGGTTACTACTTGTGAAGTTTAACTTGCCAAAAGTTTTTCTTAAGCGAAAGAGAGAAATCCCATATCATATTTTAGAGATTCATCATTCAGGTTATTAGTCTGTTGGTGGATGGATTTCTTCCTTTGACCTTTATTTATGAAAAAGCATGTTTTGATTAAACTACTTAAACTACTGTATGTACCTCTTTGCAGTTATACACGACTAATGTTTTATTTTCATGACTTGAGGCAGGTAATTTGTGCTTTGGAATACATAATCATACTTCATACCTTAATATAAAACTCAAAATTTCTTATCCAAATGAAAAGAACAAGATAGGTGCGGTTATCAGTGGCCAACGTATTTGTGTTGCTTTTGTAATTTGTAACTTTTTTTGTTGTTGCTAATTTCAATCTAACGTTTTGTCTAACACTAGAGTGGCGAACTCCGGTCCTGGAGAGCCGCAAGTCCTGCAGAGTTCAGCTCCAACCCTAATTAAAACTCACCTGCCTGTAGCTTCCTAGTAACCCTTCAGACCTTGATTAGCTTGTTCAGATGTGTTTGATTAGGGTTGAAGCAAAACTCTGCAGGACTGACGTTCGCCACCCCTGCTATAGTATATACCTAAATGAAAGTATTATTTGTTTGTTTTACCGTTACTGTATTGCTGCTGTATGTTCTTGTAACTGTGTTATTTGTTTTATTAAAGTTCATGAATATGCATATTATAATTTGCCTTTGCACTTACTATATATTAAACGAAGAAATGTTTAGTATAGCCTATAATATATGTTTAATATTTTATTTATTTTTCTCTATATATTTTTCTTTTGTTGTTGTTATACAAGTATCTTAAAAGTCATTATATGTTTGTTTTAAAATCTTAATGAATAGTAAGGCTTTGATATGAAACAGTAGAGGACATTTTACTTGGTATTTCATCCCGACATGTATGAAAATACTTCCATATTTTTTTTCGTTTTACTTTCTCTCAAGAAATTATTATAAATAGTACGATGTTTTGAATGTTCGAAATTAAGCGTCTCCTTGACAACCGACGCTCCTTTCCAACAGAGCCGTTGAGAAACAGAGTTGCGACCACTATAATGACTCTGGTTATAATGACAGTGGTTTCGACACGCTTTGATCTCGCCGTCACGTGCTTCAATATGTTTGAATGGGTTTAAGTAGGATAGACAGCAGTTTCACTACATTTGCAGCAATTTTTAGTGATTATTAACACATCATTTGCATTGATTGTGTATTGATAACTACGCTGACTAGGTTTTACAATCGCATTTTATTCTGGGGAGTGATGAAGTGACAGCATTAATATTTTTTCTAATATGTTTATTATTTATATTATAATTAGCGTAGTATTTAGGGTTAAAATAGAGAAAATGTTTTTAAATTCTAGTGCAAAGAGACAAACTAGAGGCGTTTGGTGGCCAGAAAAATAATATTCCTATGTAATGCCATGGTTTAACCACTAGATGCCCGTATGGCTGTTTAATAAATATAGCCTATATTTAGCTCTACTCTTGTTGCTGTAAAGGGTTTTACCGCTAATAGCTTATTTATTTATTTTATGTTTTGCATTGTATATTTAGACATTATAAAACACTCAATGTTTAAAAGTTTTGCTTTTTTTTAATGTTGAATTTAAATAGATTAATTCCTCACATCCCAGTAATATTTTATGACATTTATGTAAGAAGACAATATAAGTGAATGTTAAAAAAGGCCAGCAAATACAGAATTTAACCCAATAAAAAAAATGTAAATAACGTAAAAAACAAACAAACACAAGACAACCAACTGCATTCAGGGAAACTCTTGTATTCCTTTAATGGGCAGTCTTCACTGAAACTCATTCAGCTATCTACAGGGAGAGAAAGATTGCAGAAAGAAAAAAAAACTTTAAAATATGACAACTAGCATCTGGTTAGGATCGCTACTAAGGTGTTTCTCACGTTATCTAACTGCAAATATAGCATAACTGCCTACTATCTAAAACTAAACATTAACTATAA
>NW_015630021.1:473743-474943 GCF_001515625.1 Sinocyclocheilus rhinocerous
TAAGGTGTTTCTCACGTTATCTAACTGCAAATATAGCATAACTGCCTACAATCTAAAACTAAACATTAACTATAACGCGTTTCATAAAATACAAACTACTGGCCAGATTTCCGAGAGGTAAACCAATTTGTTAAAATGCCAAAAACTGCTGTAATTTCCTTAACGTTCTGGCGAGTGTGCTTGAGAAGCACTGAAATGAATGGGCTTCAATACTGGAACTATTGGTTTGTTTGGAACTATTGGCTGCTCCATGACACGCTTTACTTCCGCGTTCCTCAGTTCCTATGGAAGCCTATGGGAGTGTCGCAACTCTGTTTCTCAACGGCTCTGCTTTCCTAGTGCCAACGTCATAGCTCTATAGAAGCTTTTAGTGAGTGAAGATGGCGGAGGCTGCTGCTCCACGACACCGGTTCTTCTGTCACTGCTGCAGAGGTGAAATCGACCCCAAGCTGCCTGTAAGTACACAGAAACACTTCATTAACAAGCGTTCGTGCGTTTTGTGTGCTTACCATGCGATACGCCTCAACGCAACTGAAGTTTTCCTTCTTACAGTTATAACTTACAGTAGAAGTACTAACTTACAGTACTGCATATATTTCTTATACATGTAGTGTTTGTATGAGTTGACGCGCATTGGTATAGAACTATGGGAATGTGATTCACGAAACTAAACGTTATAAGGAGTGTGTGGTGAATGTCATGGTTGCGAGGAATTCAGTAACCAAGTTTGGGAGTTACACTGATGCCAAATTTAGCACAGCCTCGACCGTCTGCAACCCTGGTCAAGTAGAAACACAGGCATGCTGTACATTGATTGGCAGGTGTGCAGATCCTGGACAGGTTGTCTGACACAAAGGTGCATGTAATATAGTAATAAAAATATATATATGAATTTAATCCTCCAACCTAAAATACTAATACCATGTTTTTTCGTTTTTTTTTTGTAATGTCTATTTGGTAAACATGTAACTCACATGGCATACAGTCACACAAGGGTTAAACTGTATTCTCAGGACAAAGAGATTTTTAGATAAATGTCAGGTCAGTGCAAGTTGTCATGTGTTTTAAAACAATACAGTATTATGTGATTTTTTGTTTAAATTTAGTTGAAAGCCTTTAATAGGCAATTTAATGGCAGGTTACATTGTGACAGCTTGCCTCATATAGAGTGTTGTCACAAAAAGTTAACATGTTAAATGA
>NW_015630021.1:478245-489016 GCF_001515625.1 Sinocyclocheilus rhinocerous
TCCGCGTTCCTCAGTTAATATGGAAGCCTATGGGAGTCTCGCAACTCTGTTTCTCAACGGCTCTGCTTTCCTAGTGCCAACGTCATAGCTCTATAGAAGCTTTTAGTGAGTGAAGATGGCGGAGGCTGCTGCTCCACGACACCGGTTCTTCTGTCACTGCTGCAGAGGTGAAATCGACCCCAAGCTGCCTGTAAGTACACAGAAACACTTCATTAACAAGCGTTCGTGCGTTTTGTGTGCTTACCATGCGATACGCCTCAACGCAACTGAAGTTTTCCTTCTTACAGTTATAACTTACAGTAGAAGTACTAACTTACAGTACTGCATATATTTCTTATACATGTAGTGTTTGTATGAGTTGACGCGCATTGGTATAGAACTATGGGAATGTGATTCACGAAACTAAACGTTATAAGGAGTGTGTGGTGAATGTCATGGTTGCGAGGAATTCAGTAACCAAGTTTGGGAGTTACACTGATGCCAAATTTAGCACAGCCTCGACCGTCTGCAACCCTGGTCAAGTAGAAACACAGGCATGCTGTACATTGATTGGCAGGTGTGCAGATCCTGGACAGGTTGTCTGACACAAAGGTGCATGTAATATAGTAATAAAAATATATATATGAATTTAATCCTCCAACCTAAAATACTAATACCATGTTTTTTCGTTTTTTTTTTGTAATGTCTATTTGGTAAACATGTAACTCACATGGCATACAGTCACACAAGGGTTAAACTGTATTCTCAGGACAAAGAGATTTTTAGATAAATGTCAGGTCAGTGCAAGTTGTCATGTGTTTTAAAACAATACAGTATTATGTGATTTTTTGTTTAAATTTAGTTGAAAGCCTTTAATAGGCAATTTAATGGCAGGTTACATTGTGACAGCTTGCCTCATATAGAGTGTTGTCACAAAAAGTTAACATGTTAAATGAAATTTTTTTTTCATGGACAATAACAATGGAAATGCTCAATAGCATTTTGCAGTCAAGATAGTAAAATACATATATAAACCTTGAGAATTATTCACTGCAGTTAAACTAGTGACAACTGTGACAACTATCCCTGGTATCTTATTTATTTGCAACCTATAAAACATTACAGATAAACATTTTCTTTACATCTGATGTACCTGATAATGTACATGTGTTTGAACAGGAATATGTTTGTCCCAGATGTGACTCTGGTTTCATTGAAGAGGTGTCAGAGAACTCAAGGTGAGTTTTGCTTTTATGTCAGTAACTAATGATCGAGATTGTAATATTTTTCTTTACTGTAATTCCATAGATCTCGGTTTACTCAACTTGTTTGTCATTTACATTGAGTAAAACATGCTTCATTAGTTTTCTTCAGAGTCGTGATGGTGCTGGTGCTGCCGCTGTAGGCGGTGATGACATGGCCTCACAGTTTGCAGAGGTATAATACTTTTTTCCCCACTGTCTTCCAATAACTGATTATTTGAGCATCATATATCATTAACTATGAAAAACGTAAACTAAACAAAAATTAGAAATGTTGCCTTGCCAAAGCAATAAAAGCAATAAAATGTATTAATAAAAAGTGGTAATAAATAAAAAAGCAAAAACTAAAATAAATAAAATGTAAATAGTAATATTTAATAAAGCTAAATTAATAAAAAATGACAAAAGCACATAACAGAATTACTAAAAATTAAGTAAAATTTTAATGAAAAATAAAATCTAATTCAAAATATTAATAAAAACTTCAGTTGTAATTAATAAAAATTTGTAATTACAATATTATAGAAAACACAATTCAATTCTATTTAATTTTTTACAACAATGTAATCAATATTCTATTTATTAAAGCCAAGTATGAATCTCATCAAGTTAGTGTTTTTAAGTATTTTACATGTATTCCAAAATGATAACTCAAGGCAGTAACAATTTAAACTAAATATTTTATTTGTGAACTTACGTTCAGCTATTCCTTTTTAATAGTTAACTTTGAACTATTTTTGAATTTTTCAGATCATCAGTCATCAAAGCTCGTTAAATATTGGTCACAGACACAGAGATTTACCTTAAATTTCACGAAGCTGATTAATCACTAAAAACTCCCACAGATCATGTTTTCATGCCATTTTAAGTCTTATTTTGACGTAACAAAGTGGTTATATCTAAGTGTGTGAGTTGTTTACTTACTTTTTTAATTAGTCTTCCCATTAACGCCATTATATTGTTCATTCAGACTGATTTGTGAATACGGAACGCGCACAAACACAAGAGGCAGGATTTATCGCATGAACCAATCCCAGCCAACCATAACCAGTCATATCCAATCGTATCATGATGGAGGCATTGCCTCCTCTCTCGTGTCTTTTCCCCATTCATCCTCAATTACCCCCCCACTAAACCCACTGCACACTTTAGGGGGTCTGTTAAAACTCAATGGGCTCAGGGGAGGCAGGACTTCCTCTGTAACTTTACCCACTGGTGTCGCTGTTTGACAATGTTTCTTTAGAAAAACAAGTGATTTATACACTTTTTATATTTTGTAATATTTGCATTGTTTTATTTTTGTACTACAAATTTTTTTCTCATCCAATTCTCCCTTGCCTCCTCAGAGGAAACGCCCCTGATATATATATATATATATATATATATGTGTGTGTGTGTGTGTGTGTGTGTATATACACACACTACCGATCAAAAGTTTGGGATCAGTAAGACTTGTAATGTTTTTTAAAGAAAACTCTTATGCTCATCAAGGCTGCATTTATTTGATCAAAAATACAGAAAAAAAACGGTAATCTTGCAAAATGTTATTACAATATAAAATAATGGTTTCTATTTTAATATCCTTTAAAATATAATGTATTTCTGTGATGCAAAGCTGAATTTGCAGTTGGTGATCCTGCCTCTGGGACAGCGGGACCCATAGCGTCTGTGGAGACTTTGTCAGACTGCACAGAGCCTGTGCTCCCCCCTCAACAAAACAGCCAGCAGCGAAACTCTAGACTGGATCAGGGACAGGCTGTGGAGGGGTGTGTAATGCCACTTGTTACAGCTGCTGTCTACTAGGAGTTCTAAAAGACGGAATATATGACGATCTTTATTTCAAGTTTTACATTCAGTTTTAACATGGTTTATTCATATATATACATACACATATATATATATATATATAATCTTTTCTAACAATACAAATCTTTGATACCACTTCTCATCAATTTAACACATCCTTGCTGAATAGTGTATATTGTTAGAAAATATTTCTATTTTAAATAAATGCTCTTCTTTTAACTTTTTATTCATCAAAGAATCCTGAAAAAAAGTATCACAGGTTCCAAAAAAATATTAAGCAGCACAACAGTTTTCAGCACTGATAATAAATCAGCATATTAGAATGATTTCTGAAGGATCATGTGACACTGAAGACTGGAAATTATTACACAGCTCTCCGCTTTGCGTCGGGGTCTGTTGCCATTGGTCGGTAGGCCTGTCGCAATAATCAATATATCGACTTATCGCGCAATATATGTACATGACCGCAATCATTTTTGGTGACGCAATATACCGCACATTATATTTTCTTAAAAAATAATGTCACCGTGTTTTGTACATTCCACTTGCGCTTGTGTCTTTTGCAGCTTCTCGTACATAACGTGGTGTAGTCATGAGGTGCTAGTTCACATTTAAAAAATGCTTCTACAATCAAAGTTTCATCTGCAGATATGGCCTTGTTTAGGGATCTATGCCTTTGTGCATACGGGCATCTGACTGCTGAGTAGTGATTGTGTTTTTCAGCAATAATGTGCACCCTTCATTTACTGAGAAAAGAAGGTCAGGGAAAAATCTGTAAATGGAAAAATCCGCATACAAGTTCTTTGTGCTTTTTTATTTTTTTTCGGCGCTTGTTTTGGCTGATTGAACATGTTGAATCGGTGTTTGTCTTGTCTTAGAACGTATGAGAAATACTCAGTCGGCTGTTGCCATTGGTCTGCATCTGTGTGTGGTGTGAATTGGCCTTTAAATGCAACAACTCTGTTTTTGTTTCTTTAATTAAGGATTGTCCAGCAGTTCCTGTCTGGTCTGTTTTCCAATTCTGACAGTGCAGGTTCCCAAACCTCCTCATGGTATGTTTTGTGGTTTACCATGATTCTGTGAAGTATAATATGTTTCTGAGATAACATTCAATCAATCAAACAGATTTTAAGTTTGTCTGGGCTTAAACAATATTTGTATCAACCTATCACCTCCGCTGATTGACAGGAATGTTGTTCCTGGACCAACAAAACAAAAGATATTCAGTGTGCCATTTTGTCCTACAAATTCACTTATATGTCGAGACATTATCTACAGATCCATCCAATGATTTATCAATAACCTATTCCTCAGGTCTAGCATGCTGCACTCTAACCCTGGAGATTATGCTTGGGGACAAGGAGGTTTAGATGTGGTCATCACACAGGTGAGTCACACTGTCATCTGATGATATGACTCATGTCCTCAGCCTTTTTGCAGTTTGCCTCTTGGCACTTATATTTGTCCCTGGGCTGGAGTCAAGCACATTATAGATTTTTCTTGTGAAAATTAAAGCATTAGAAATATCCTGCTCATCAGCTGTTGCAGATTTTGTTTTTTTTTCCAGTTGCTTGGTCAGTCTGAAAATAGCGGCCCCCCTCCTGCCGGGAAGGAGATGATCTCATCTCTCCCCATCGTTAGCATCTCCTCAGAACAGGCTGGTAAATTCCCATAATCCTCTGAGTCACCATGTACACTTTATTTTAAGTGCTATAAAGCAAAACAGGGCTGTTCACATATATCTGGTCACCTCCAGAAAGCATTTTTATTTTGCTTTTCCTGACAGACTATTGTACTGAGCATGATAAATTCAAGAGGGTGAACTGGAAAGTGTTAAAACATGATGAATATGTATGATTCTGACAGCAGTGCATTGTGTATATAAGCCATATTTATAGCAAATATTTCAAGAGACTCACATTCTTCCCCTCATGTTATTTATTGCTGAGCTGCAAATCTGTTTGTTCAATCAGTTGCAAGTGTTTTAAAGCGATAGTCACCCAAAAACAAAAAATATTTACTCATCTAATATTGTTCCAAACCTGTATGGCTTTCTATCGTTTTGTGGAACATAAATGAAGAATGAAAGAATGCTGGTAACCAAACAGTTTCAGTTTCCAATGACTTCCATTATACGAAAATACAATAGAAGTCAATGGGAGCCAAAATATCTTCTTTTGTGTTCAGCAGAAGAAAGAAAGTCTTTTGAGTTTGCAACGACATGAGATTGAGTAAATGATGACAGAATTTTCATTTTTGGATGAGCTATCCCTTTGATTTTCAACTTTCCATTTCACAGTAGATCGCACTTGACAGTCTCTCTCTCTCTCCATGTTTCTTGTGCATATATTTTTCTACGTCTCTCTAACAGCATGCCGGCTGGAATGCCCTGTGTGTAGAGAGGAATACTCTGAAGGGGAATCTGTCCGACAGCTGCCCTGTCTGCACTACTTTCACAGCAACTGTATCGTGCCCTGGCTACAACTGGTATGAGTCTCATAAAATGACCTTCGTGCTGGATCATTTGTCATCAGACCCATGTTTATTAACAAAAATAAAACCCTCAGGAATTTCCAGTGGGTTTTTAAAATGTCAGTTTTCGATTTATGAGCACACTAAACTTTGTGGTTAACATTACTTAAACAGACTTCTCTCTACAACATTACACAGTCATACCGCAAACATGAAATTTTGAGGTGGCAGGTTTGAAATGTGCTCAGATGTACATGATATTTGAAAATGATATGTCATGTACAACTAAATTATGTGCTAAAATAACCTACACTAGCATTCAGAAGTATGGGGTTGGTAAGATTTTTTTATGTTTTTGAAAGAAGTCTCTTATGTTCACCAAGGCTGCATTTATTTGATCAAAAATACAGTAAAAACGGGACTACTGTGAAATATTATTACAATTTAAAAGAACTGTTTTCTACTTTAATGTTTTCAAATGTAATTTATTCCTGTGATAGCAAAGCTGAATTTTCAGCATCATTACTCCAGTCTTCAGAGTCACATGATCCTTCAGAAGTCATTCTAATATACTGATTTGGTGCTCAAGAAACATTTCTTATGAATATTAATGTTGAAAACAGTTGTGCTGCTTAATATTTTAGTTTTTTAGATTCTGTGTTGGAATAGAAAGTTCAAAAGAACAGCTTTTATTTAAAATTTTATTTTTTGGTAACATTATAAATGTTTTTACCACCATTTCTGATCAATTTAATGTGTCCTTGCTAAATAAGTGTGAATTTTTTACAATTACAATTCTTGACAATTACTGTTCTGTCCTCATTTTGTGCTGTTTTTTGTTAATAGCACGACACCTGCCCTGTCTGCCGGAAAAGTCTGGATGGTGAAGACCGGGGTTTCCAGCCACAGACCGGACCTCCAGGGGCAATTCCATCACCGATGAATGTAGAGGAACGTAGCACCTCTGAGACTCTTTAGCCTCCTTTTAATACCTCACAATGAAGTGAGCGCACAGTTCACTTTCCCTTACCTGTCAACAGGTGACATCTGCTCTGCACATGCCTTCACTCTTTTGAAGGCATCATAGAAACGCAAAGATTTAGATACCTGCTCAAGTTTTGCACTGTAAAACGTTTCATCTGTTGTTCTGTACATGTTTTGGGTTGATAGTTTGACATTGCTATGTGTTGCTATTTTGAAGATTTGTGGGTTCTTGTGGATGGATAGAAAAAGAAACGTATTTATTGTATTCACAAGTTTTGAAGATGTTTTAGAACTATCCTTGACGATCCTCTTGGTGCTTTTGTCTTAATTCTCAGGGTTCCTCGACTGCTCCATATTGTGATATTGAGACACAATCCCACTTATAAGAGTTCACTTCACAATATGGTGAAGTTTGAACCTTTTGAGTGTCATTTGGAATTTTATACCATACTATCACACAGGTAAAGGTAAAATGTTTACAAGAGAGAGAGAGAGAAAAAAAAAAAAACAATGTTACAATAAATAACTAGAAAAACTTAACTTTACATATCAGCCAACCTGCTACATATTGCACTCTCAAATAAATAAAAGACTATTTTTGTTTTTTGGCATCAGAGTGTATGAACTATATGGGGTTTTTCAACTTTTGATGCTGATATCTAGAATGCAGGGTGGTTGATGGCAATATAATGCTAATATAACTAATTCAACCTAATGATGAAAATGAGACAAAACTGTGTAATCTAGATAAACATTTAATTTACATAAAATTTAATCATCTCAAAATTGCCAAATATTTTATTTAAGCTTCATGTGGGCTTGAAGAAGATACATTATGATTAATTAACCAATCATTAATTTCTTTTTTCTCTTTTTTTTAGAAAGAAATTAATACTTTTATTCAGCAAGGATGCATTAAATTGATCAAAAGTGACAGTAAAGAAATTTGTAATATTACAAAAGATTTCTATTTAAAATAAATGCTGTTCTTTTGAACTTTTTATGTCTATTCATTAACAATTTTTTTTTTACATTTCTATTCATAAGAAATGTTTCTTGAGCACAAAATCAGAATATTAGAATGATTTCCTAAGGATCATGTGACACCGAAGACTGGACTAATGATGCTGAAAATTCAGCTTTGCCATCACAAGAATAAATTTTAAAAAATTCTGTATTTTTCAGTGTACATTGTACAAGTTATAATGTAAAGTTTGCATATTGTGAGAGGCAGATTTGCATTACAAACTGATAACAAGTCACATATTGTTTCCAATGACATCTGTCATTACATTAGGCTATTTTGTATGATAAGGAAGCTGATGAATGCCCAGTTTCCTAATTAATTTCTGTCATTAATGTGTGACACGTCAGCATCCCATGGGTTAGTAAGATTATTTATCATCTCATTTGCATCGTAAAAACCCAACAAATTAGTTATGAAACAGTTTCACTATGTAAACCATGAAGTTTGATTTCCATCTGTTTCACCAAGGTAGTTTCTGCATTACTAGAAGTAAATGAGTCACGTGACTATTAATATTTTTTTATGAAGCAATACCCCCACAATGATAATACCTTGTTATATTAAGACACTATGAACTTGTGTAAATGCAGAATTGAATAGCCACCTAGATCAATGTCAAAAAATAACCATATGGATTGCGCAACGGTGTATTTCACCATTCCGCCTCGTCCAAGCTTGATCCAAAAGTTCAGTGGGATTTTATGTGGGTGAAATAAAAAAGGAGGTTTTAATTGTCGATATTTCACTGTAGTTAAAACTGACACGAGACAACACGACGCCTTTTTCAGGAGCTAGAAATTGTTGGTTGTGACTCTTTTGAATCTGTCAACTAAAAAGATTCGTTCAGTAGCACTTTTTTTGCAGTTTAATCATTTACGCCAGTAGGTGGCGTCAAGTGTCGAGTGTGTGTTTGTGAATCACTGACTCATACTCATTGATTCTAAAAAAAAAAAACAGTCGTTCACAACACAAACAGTCTTATTATTATTTATTAAATTGTGTGCATAAGTATATTCAAAGGCCCCAGAGAGTATGTAACTAAACATTTTGTTCATTTTCATTTCATTCATTTTGTTTATGAACATGTCTCCTTCAGATTCGGAACATTTAGTTCATCATTCGTTCAGTAGCACTTTTTTTGCAGTTTAATCATTTACGCCAGTAGGTGGCGTCAAGTGTCGAGTGTGTGTTTGTGAATCACTGACTCATACTCATTGATTCAAAAAAAAAAACAGTCGTTCACAACACAGTCTTATTATTATTTATTAAATTGTGTGCATAAGTATATTCAAAGGCCCCAGAGAGTATGTAACTAAACATTTTGTTCATTTTCATTTCATTCATTTTGTTTATGAACATGTCTCCTTCAGATTCGGAACATTTAGTTCATCGTTCTGTTTATTATATTATAAGTGCGCGCTGATGTTGTCTGCCACCTTAATGCCTCGATCTCTTTAAATTCAAGTGGATTTAGATGGCATGTCGCCAATTTTATTGTTCATCAGCTGGAAGAAAGTGATTTCAACCATATGGCTCCTCTGTGTTGTTATTTTTAATGCCCGTTCTCACCAAGGACGACAACTAACTATAATTATGTAGTTTTAATAATAGTCTCTAATTCTATGAGAATAGAGAAGTCCACACCAAACGTTGGAATCTCTTCCAGAACGATTTATTTTTCCAAGCTAAAGACAATCAGAATAGCTACATCCAACTTTAAAGAGCATTTATAGCGGCAGACGACATAGGCTAACTGCAACTCGCGCTTATAATAATAAACAGAATGTTTGTTAGTGCGTACGCTACTTAGTTAACGTTCTAAGTGTGGACGGTCCTTCATACCCGTGGTGTGTGAACTTCCCTATTCTCATAGAATGATATTAAAAATTTGTAGTTATCGTCGTTGATGTGAACGGCCTTAAAGTGAACGAGAACGGTTCGTTCACTTGAAAGATTGGTTGCTGCTCTCCTATTATTAGATTTTGCTCAGTGCTCACTCATAAAGTTTCACAACCCGCCTCACGGCTACGATTCCCACTTGGGAGTCTCGATATTTCATCCAAGCTAAAGACAATCAGAATAGCTACATCCAACTTTAAAGAGCATTTATAGCGGCAGACGACATAGGCTAACTGCAACTCGCGCTTATAATAATAAACAGAACGTTTGTTAGTGCGTACGCTACTTAGTTAACGTTCTAAGTGTGAACGGTCCTTTATACCCGTGGTGTGTGAACTTCCCTATTCTCATAGAATGATATTAAAAATTTGTAGTTATCGTCGTTGATGTGAACGGCCTTAAAGTGAACGAGAACGGTTCGTTCACTTGAAAGATTGGTTGCTGCTCTCCTATTATTAGATTTTGCTCAGTGCTCACTCATAAAGTTTCACAACCCGCCTCACGGCTACGATTCCCACTTGGGAGTCTCGATATTTCATTGTGGGTAAACACTGCCGAGCGTACGGCAGCACGACCCCCCTTTACAGGAGCGCTACATTTTCATCTGAGAAAAACAAATATATCCCGCATTTTTTCTCAGAGTTGTTTAGCTGAATTTGTATGCCCCCACCTTTGAGCAGGGAGAAAGTATCGAACCTATGACGTGTAAAATGTGCCAACTCTAGGCTTACCAGGAGGAGGAGAAAGAGCAGTCTACCCTTCAGTCACCGTCAGTCCGTGTAGATTTTTGAATG
Source organism: Sinocyclocheilus rhinocerous (assembly GCF_001515625.1). Taxonomy (NCBI): domain Eukaryota; kingdom Metazoa; phylum Chordata; class Actinopteri; order Cypriniformes; family Cyprinidae; genus Sinocyclocheilus; species Sinocyclocheilus rhinocerous. The sequence goes on from NW_015630021.1 coordinate 488,469, forward strand.
GGATTAGCTGTTTCCATCCAAAATTGCGAATTTTACTTATGCGCAAAATTGGAATATCGCATAACATTTGCATATTAAGCACCGTTTCCATCCAAACAATCACCAAAGAACCACTCTTCACTCAAAATCAAAGTCACTTCCTGATAAACTGGCACTAAATATCACCAAGAAAAGTAGGATAAGCCTCTGAAAATAATAATTTTCCTATACTGTATGTGACCCTGAACCACAAAACCAGTCATAAGGGTCAATTTTTTTAAATTGAGATTTATACATCATCTGAAAGCTGAATAAATAAGCTTTCCATTGGTTTGTTAGGATAGGACAATATTTGGCCGAGATACAACTATTTGAAAATCTAGAATCTGAGGGTGCAAAAAAATCTAAATATTGAGAAAATCGCCTTTAAAGTTGTCAAAATGAAGTTCTTAGCAATGCTAATCAAAAATGAAGTTTTGATATATTTACGGTAGGAAATTTACAAAATATCTTCATGGAACATGAGCTTTACTTAATATCCTAATGATTTTTGGAATAAAAGAAAAATC
>NW_015630021.1:492323-523726 GCF_001515625.1 Sinocyclocheilus rhinocerous
GAAAGGAAATATTATAGAAATTGATTAACATTGTAATTTTACAGTCATGCTGTACAATAAAATTATTACTTTGTTTTTCTTAAATACTTTTTTATTTTACAGTGAAATATTACAATTGTAACATTTCTTATTTTGTTTTAGTAAATTTTTTATGTTCATTTGGTAACATTATTATTATTTAATTGCCGTATTATTGATATACAATCATACCATTTTTGCTAAATTGTGCGGCCGTATACAAACAAGCACAGCAATCGCAATGACAATTTTTATCAGAAAAATCACAGTTCAGTTTTTTCTCCAAATCGTGCAGCCCTGTTAGCATTGTTCTCAACAGCGTTATGAGATTTTATTTCCCATAATATTCCAGTCCTTCACTTTTGTTTAAGTTCTACTTTGTGCGGCCGGCACGGGTCTCTTTGAGTTTTTGTGTGTGACATTGCTCATGTTTTGTCCCTGTCGTCTCCCTCCATTATGGTGCGATACCGTGCTGTAGGTCACAGAGTTGATCTCAGTACTAGAGGTTAAACAGCAAGAGCTGAGTGGCCTGCTGCAGGAAAAGCGCTCTCTGGAGCAAGAAGTTAGTGTGCTGGTAAGTGACGGTGTAAAGATACCTTCATGGAAACTGACTAGAGAAAAATACTTACGCAAAATCGCTTAGGTAAATGATAATAAAAGTACTTAAAGGGATAGTTCACCCAAAAATTAATATGTTGCCATTTACATTTCTGTTATTTTTCTTTAATAATGAAAGTCAGCATGGTCCAGTGTTGTTTTAGACCCCGCTGATTTTTAATATGTGACCCTGGAGCACGAAACCAGTCTTAAGTGTCAATTTTTCAAAATTGCTGAATAAATAGGCTTTCCATTGATGTATGGTTTGTTATGATAGGACAATATTTGGTCGAGATACAACTATTTTAAAATCTGGAATCTGAGGGTGCAAAAAAATCTAAATATTGAGAAAAGCGCTTTTAAAGTTGTCCGAATGAAGTTCTTAGCAATGCATATTGCTAATCAAAAATTAAGTTTTGATATATTTACGGTAAGAAATTTACAAAATATCTTCATGGAACATGATCTTTACTTAATAGCCTAATGAATATTGGCATAAAAGAAAAATCGATAATTTTGACCCATACAATGTTTTTTTGGCTATTGCTAAAAATATACCCAAGCGATTTAAGGCTGGTTTTGTGGTCCAGGGTCACATATAATAAATTACTTGCAGCTCAGAGCGAGCAGACTGCGGTCATTGCTTTCGGAGGCGGATGCTGCTGTTTGGGAATGCAGTCGTGTAAGACAGTTCTGGGAGGCAATTATATAGAAATACTTTGATGACAGACATTTCTCGGGCATTTAAGAAAGATCATAACAACATTTCAGATGCTGTGCATCGGTCCGCTGGTTAGTCAGGTTATGCCATCCCATAGCTCAAAGTCACATGATATTTTTTGATGAGCATGGAGGATTTTATTCGGTAAATGTGTTTCCATCGTTTTATTGGATAAAAAGCTTACCCAACACAATTGTGCGCATACGTTTTTAATGCGCATTTTTAGAATTTTTGCGCATCTTGGCGTTCCCATCCAGAGTTTTTTTATGCGATATTCCAAAATGCGCATTAAAATAGGTGGATGGAAACATAGCTATTGATAGGGACCACAGACAACAGACCGGCGGTGACATCACAGTAGGAACCAATCGGCAACGTGACGGCGGCGTATGTGAGAAATTTATAAAAAGTGTATGTGTGATAATAAGTATGAGGTGTGATTTGTGAACTTTTTGGCGATTGCTAGAGGAGAACTAACACGCTCGCCAGCTGTCTGGCCAAAATCTCATAGCAGAGATGGTCTTATTATTATACAAGGGTCTGTATTATTTACCATTGAAGAAAGCGTAACGGTCAACTTGGATCCCGTGAGCCTTGATAACCCATCACATAACATGTGGATAAGCGCGTGGATAAGCGTCTGGATAACGTGCGTCTGAATAACGTAGGCCTACGTGTGAATAAGCAAAGCACATTGATAATCTTTTGGCTTTGTCCTATTTTGCCCCAAGGAAGGCTTTAAGGTGGTAATGAAGGAAACATTTACATCTGTCTCCCTACGACTGTGATCATAAAAGCTTCAGTAGATATCATAACACATGAACAGTAGGCTACTAGCCTATGAACTACAGCCTTATTTTAATAGATGATAACATTTGACGAAAATGTGTCAAACTGTTGTAGACCAGTAACAAAACATTTTCAAATAGGTCTATGTATAAACATTTATTAATTATTTATCAATATATAGGCTATCAATATGAACATGTAGAGTACAACAAACTGCTCTTGTAATGAGCAGATGTATGACGTGAAAAAAAAAATCTTTAAAAAAATCTGCTGATCATACAATTACTTTTCAGAAATGAGGTCTACTGTGCAGTGAATTCTTTTTTTCTTTAGAGACGTGTTGCATTAATTATTACCAGTAAGTTCATGTGCTCTGATTAACATGTTATTATTATATTCTAATATTTTCTTTAAACTGTAGTTACTGTGAATATATTTGGAGAAACCAGTTTATTTTATTTATTCAGTTTATTTTATAATCAAAAGCCTATGTGGTAACAAAACCCAAGGATAAAAGCTGTGATATATAGGCCTATAAAATAAATAGGCCTATTTGAAGCTTATTTTAAAAAATCAATTTCCATACCTTTGAACAGAAATAAATGCATATAACAATTTCATTTAACTATGATGTACTGACTGTAGTTTTATATAATCAGTGTACAATGAAATCTGTTTATCCCAAAGTTTTTCCAATTGTTTATATTTTCTAAAATGCTGTCTTACAGTTTTTCGTTTGCTAATACACAATTCATGAAACAATTCAACATTTTCTCACAACTATAAACACAATCTCATAACTACAGTACACACATACTTGTTCAAACATCCACATCAAAATCAAATACTCCAGTCAAAAACCTTTATTTCTATCAATTTCAAACTTTGGCCTCAGATGACACACATAACCTACAACTTCTACACAGACAACTTACCAGTGAACACTATTGAGATCAATTCAGAACACTGTAACAAAAACCTCTTATTGGGATTCAGGAGTAATTTGGCAGCTCAATGTCTATTATAGTATACAACATAAATGAAAAATGCAGAAAGAATAAGATACAACAACGAGCTTTAGGAAACATCAAGTTTCATTACACTACTGTAAAGTGATCTTACAGTAGATGAAGTAGGTGCATCTTACAAGAGAAAAGTAAAAAAAAACAAAGAACTGAATATGAAATAAGTATGCAACATAATACAGTATACTGTTGATTACGTGCATACATAAATAATTTGGCCAAATTTAATTACAGTAGTATACAGTACTATAGCAGTTTCTTGGTCTTCTGACAAAACACTTTTTCTACCTCCCTAGGCAGTTGTCTCTCAGTTCTGCAAAAATACATGCAAAAACAAGCTACAAGTAAATTAGACGATCACAAGTTTGAGGGTGAACAACATGTGCTACAGTTTACTGGACACAGAATAGTTAAATGTCCCTTATATGAAGTACTGTTTACTGTATACTGTATGTGTAAGCAGTATAAAACTGTCAATGATCCTTTCAGCTCTCTCTCCAGTGCTAGGATGCATTTTTAAAGCAGTCACCTGTGATCCTGTTTATACTACCCTGAGATTCTGACTGGTGTGTCATCAGTTTTGCTACTGAATGCGTACTGATGGATAAATGTGTGCTATTTGAGTTCACACTGTGACACTTGAGTTATTCATATTATGTGTTTGTGTTTATGAAAACATGGGAAAACCTTTGTAAAATTTTTGTGTAGAACTTTGGAGAAATCATTAAGAAAATTGGAATGTGTGTGAAGTGAAACATGTTTATAGTTTTGAGAAATGTATCTTTGTTTTGAGAACTGAATAAATGGCTTGGGAAATTGTGCCTACTGAATCAGTTATAGTGTGTTAGCAATATGACAGTTTGTGACAGTTTGACATATATGTCGCACGTGCTATGAAAAAACTGGTCTGTGCGATGAATAAATTTACCACTGTAGCACGCGTGCGATAAAGTTTCGCATGCAGCTCTTAAAGGGACAGTAGTTACTAAACATGCTGCCACTATCATTAAAGGGGTCATATGATGCGATTTCAATTTTTCCTTTCTCTTTGGAGTGTTATAAGCTCTTGGTGCATAAAGAAGATCTGTAAAGTTGCAAAGACTAAAGTCTCAAATCCAAAGAAATATTCTTTATAAAAGTTAAGAGTCAGCCACGCCTACCTAAAACGGCTCGTTCTAACACACCCCCACATACCTACGTCACGATCTGGGAAAATTTGCATAACGCCGCCCAAATGTTCAAGCAAAGAAAGAAGGCGTAACTTTTATCCTCGCTGTAGTATTGTTGTTGCCGCCGCCATGTCGTGAAGACGCTGTGTGATTCGGTGTGAAAGCAAAACTACTTTGTTTGGTCTTCCAAAAGAGGACGATATCCGCTTCGTCATGCCTAGAGCTGATCCGTGCTGGTCGCTGAGGAAATACATCAACTTAGTGAAAAATAAAGCACTGTTTTTTTTATTTGTATAGTATGTGTATTTGTAATGTATATCTTTGTTCTTATTTTCTAATAACAAAGATAAAATAATGACAAATATTTTTATCTTTGCTTACTTTGGCCTAAATGTCTGCCATTATTTTTTTATTTTGTTAAGGTGTAAGAGGTGTTATGTTTCTGCACTCTTCCATTTTTAGCAAATTAAGAAAAATTTGTCTAAAAACCATTTTTGTGATGGTTTGTATTTTTTGTGCTCTGTATGGAATATCAGTGCCTGTTTAAGTGATGAACTTTCAACCTCTGTAGCACCAGTGCTTTGTGAAAAAAAGTTAACGTACAGCCCTGATTCCAGTATAATTTATAGCCTAGTATATTATAATTTCTACTAAACCATTACATGATTGAAGTGTTTACTCATAGGCCATTGCTTACATTATGAATTAATCTTTAATTAATTAATTTCATTTTAATGGTTTTCTATGGGGACAAAACTCTTAAAGGTAAAAATGTCTTTCCATTTGGATTATACTGCCATTATCTTAGTAATATATGGTGCTTACAATAGAACTATGAATTGGTTGTTCCTGGTTGTTGTTTTACAAATTATTAGCACATCTTCTAAATAACATTGTCAGTTCATTGATTGGCTAATATATTGCAGTGTAATTTTACTCGTCATATTTTCGTCAACATATTCTGAGGTGCTAAAACAAGATTAGGAAATATATGATGCTAAATGTTACAACATACTGTTTTTTTTCTTTCTTTTTTTTGCTCAAAACAAAACAAAAATACAGTAATTTATAGCACTTAATACATTTCACAAAATCACACATAGAACTGGCAAAAGTTACTGCAGATGACACGGCGCAGGCGTCACGTATCGCGACAAAAGTGTCGCGCTTCTTATCTCACGTCATTGGTCACAGCTTCTGTTCACGGTAAGGTAAGGACGATCGACACGATTGGCTGCTTCGTTAGCAAAGTAGATGCTTTGTTTTTTTTGCAGAAATATAATTCAATACAAAAGAAACAAATAATACAGAAAAAAAATTACAATTTACTTAAAAACCGTTCCATAATACGAGATGCCTTCAGAGCTTTTTTATTAGAGGAGACTTTTTGAAGTGATGACAATAATAAATGTAGATCACAAGCAAATATTTTGCAGCTGGGTTTAAATTTAAGGTATCTAGTTTTGTGGATATGGTATTTACCCATCATATAAATAAAATTTTAAGACATCATCTAACTCCTTATTGTCTGAAATATCAGAATGGAAAACAACCTTACTAATGGAAATACTACAGAGCTGGTGGAACACAAGAAATAGGGAAGCTGATATTTGAAGCCAGAATTGTTTAGAATAATAACAGAAATAGAATAAATGTGAAATAGATTATTCTTCCTCTTGGCAAAAAGAGCAGAGTGGAGAAATATTATGGTTAAACTGACTCAGATACCTATTACAAGAGTAATGATGATTTTAAAATGAATTTCATGCACAAATCACTAGGCATGTAACGATTCACTCAACTCACAATTCGATTCGATTTTGATTTCACGATTCGATTTTCTCACGATTTTTTTAACAAAATGAGATTGAAGACATTATACAGTAAATGAAAAGGTGTCGTTTTATTAGGCTATTGCTGCACATTTCTTTGTAAAATTTAAATATAACAAAACTAAATTTAAATTTTAAAACAAACCCCAAATCAAACAAGTTACACAAATAAAATAAATTCTCTTAATATGAACAAACTAAGGCTTTGTCTGTGCTCTTTCCATTTAAAATTAGAGGCAACCACTGGATTTTAATCATGATCCAAACAAAGATGCAGCATACATGCAGCATTAGTAGTTTTTAATCTAATTTAGACTGTATAATTTTGAAATTTGAAACAAAAACAGAATGTTCTGACTTTAGTTTTGTGAAACTATACTACATAAAACATATCTGAATGAAACAGCAGATGAGCTGAATGAGACGCAGATTCACTCTCTGACAGCAGGTGGCGCTTATGAACAGCAATGATACAGTGTTTCCTAGGTTACCACTGTAAACACAGCAGAGCTGCGCTTATGAACACTACTTTAATATGCATTGTTCAGAAGCAAGATTAAAAGAAAATACCACAAACTTTTCTAAAGATAGTCAGTTCCCCTCAGAGATACATTCATATAAACTCCTAATCTAATTGTATCGTGATTTGTTTGGCATCTCAACCGATTTGAATCGATTTTCGACCGGTGTACCAACGAAACATGCTACCTATCAAATTGTGCTACCAAAAATATATTTGCATTGTTTTAAGGGTAAGTTTAGGTTAAGGGTAGGTTTAGGGTAGGGGTAGGTATGGACATTAAAAAAAGTCTCAAACCACATGAATAAGATGCTGGTAGCATAATCTGATAGGTAGCATTTTTCGCTAGCGATTTGTGCTTCCTATCTTTTTAATGGGAGGTAGCACAATCTGAGCTGGTAGCACAAATCGTCAGAACACCAGCTCGCGGTTAATCGTTACATCCCTACAAATCACACCTCATACAAAGCCAGCACTATACTCAACAACGTGAGTGTCACGTAAAAGAACACGAATGTCTCCTTCGGTATGTAATCCGTGGCACTTTCCACACTTCATACTATCCACACTTCACACCCTCCCTTCTACCCGTCCCCCCTCCTTTCCTCTATTCTCCTCCCTCCCGCTCTGACTGTGAGAATGCCCGTGCTGTACTGACAGAAACGATACGGGCTTAGCAGACATGGAGGCCCGATTAACGAGAGAGGCCCATTCCGTCGCGTCTGAGCTCGACTAACGCGGACCCGGAGAGGGATTCGGGCGACACATCAGATTAACACGGGTAACGAGCACAGCACAGAAGACGGGGGAGAGGGCGAAGAATTTGAGAGAGAGATCCATTTCGGGTCCTCTGTTGATTCAACGCAGCAGCCGCCATTTTGTTGTCAGTGTTTTTAATAACCCGTGCAGGGCTCATCCCGAAGAGCGATAGATTTTTGTATTCCGCTTCTTTTGGTCCTTTCGAGGATGTTTTTACGCTATTGTTGGATTTTTATTGCCCGGGCGAGAAGGGAACACTTAAATAATGTGCGTCCCCACCAACAGCGGCTGCTTCGTTACATTAACGTTACTAACGTTAGTCGTGTGAACGCATCGCGGGGTTAGCTAGCCATTCCAGCAAATGTGCCTGACAGGACAGATCATTAGAGTGCGGGTTTAGTGGTACGATCTACCTGCCGTGAATTCACTCATTTGGGGGGTACTAAACAACACAGAGACGTGAATTGAATGACCGTTGACATTGTATACGCGGGGTTATAGCCGCGATGTTGGGCAAAGCCAACTTAACGTAACTTACCTTGCTCACAGACATCTTTCAAAATTTCAGCAAGGTATTTTGACATCTAGTTGTAGCAACAGTCTCAGTCCAATAACTTGATATTGTTGTTTCATATAGTGTAATTTTTGGCACACTGTTCTAATTTAAGATTAAGCTCAAGATATGCTCTTTGCTAACGAGCTATGCTAGCTATATTAGGATCATAAACCGTGACTAGTGCGCCTCACGTACATAAATATCGTTACACCTCATTTTTGCGAAATGACTGGATATACACACTAGACGAATATTTTGTTATGCCATGTATTGGTTGGAATATTCTTCCTTGAAATGTGACCGTTTTCCCCCCTTTTGCTTTTTTGGGCACATCAGCGATTTCAAGATAAATATCCGAGCGACCATGCTGTTGCGTAGGAAGGGAGGATTTTGATCGCAAATTATGTGAACGCCGTTCTGGACCGCTATTAAGGTGAGCAACTTGTTAGTTAATTCTGCATTTAGACTGAAAATGTGCTTTAAACGAGCTGGTTGGTTTACTAGGACATCTGTCAAAACAAGTGAAGAAAATGCAGTGTTTTGATGCTGGAAATGTTCGCGTAGCGCAAAAGCTTTGTTTGTTGTCGCTAGTACGTAATGCTATTTAAGAAATGTTGAGGTATTCATTCACAAGCCGTTTTGGCCACTGAATTTTATGTGTTCGTTTCATAGAAAATAACCATAAGTAGTACCTGCGAGTTGATCATCCTCAGTTAACCTCGCTCACAATAGGGTTCGTTGCACGTGCAAATTGCGCGCGCCTTTGCTTGGTTATATTTTTTCCCATTGGAACAGATTTCTTGAGTAGTGTAGAAAGTGGTGTCTGGAGCCTTTGAGCCACCTTTGACCTCTGACACCGCTGTCAAGGAGACCAGAACTAAGCTTCCCGCTAGCTGAGTGCTGTTTGAGTGGATAGGCGTGATTTCAGGCATTTAGTTAGTGGTCGGAAAAGATTTAGCCAAGACGCATTGTGTTTGGAATATGAGTGCAGATTAATAGCAAATCTCAATGCTTAGCCTGTGTTTGACGGTTTAGTTTCGTTTTGTGATTCTTTCTGATGGCATCTGATGCTAAGTTGCGAGCTGTATGTTATAGTAGATAAATTAATCGTTGGGTGGCTTACAGTGGCACCAAAATATTTGGGCACTTAGGCTAATATATGAATGGCATTTTTAAGATGAGAAATTAAACTAAGTTGCATTTATTTTTTGTGACTGAGAATATGCTCAATATTTAAATGTATTGTTCAAAATAAAGACAAAAATTATGTAGACACTTTCTGGTTGTCAAACGTTAGTGTAGGGCTGGACAATAATTCAATATCAATATGTATCGCAATATAATTTTCAATAACGGTGATATGATTTTTAAACACATTTCCGATATTTCGATATACATTTACCAGTGTTTCCCATACATTGATTTATTTGTGGCGTTTGATTTCGTTGAATAAACATGAGCACTGCAGGTTTCAAAATCAAAAAGCAGCGCAGGTGTTTTATATGAATGAATCTCTGAAGGGAACCGACTGTCTTCAGAAAAGTTTCGATTAGGGCTGCACGATATATCGTTTCAGCATCGATATCGCGATGTGCGCATCAGCAATAGTCACATCGCAGGATGTGTGATGTTTAGTATAGGCTAAACATCGTTATATGATCGTTATTTATACTGATTGTTTTCTTTGCTCACACACACACGGTGTCTACACCGGATGCGACAGCTGTACAGAGATACCCATTTTAAATACATTTAGTAGCAGAGCTACTACACGTGATTTTCAGTGCTGGAAATCCATTTATCCATTTGTTGAAACTTCCGCGTAGACGTGGAGAGTGCAGGTCACGGTTGCTTAGCAACGGCAGACGCCACAAAGCACAAGCTCCTGAGTGCTTTGGAAAGAAGGCGAAAGCGGCGTGACTGGCGTTTTCCACGCGTTTTTAGGCGCGACATGTGAACGGCCCCAAAGTCTGTCTACACTGGACGCGACAAAGCGACCGTTGCCCGTTATTTGAACTTTGTGTCAGTACGTCATAGAGAACGCGGCATCAGTTTACTGTCAGGGATTTGTCGTGCCGCGCCGCATCCAGTGTAGACAGACAGCATCATTGATTATTATGGGTTCATTGTATTTTGTCGAGTCGCTTGCGTCTGGTGAAGACACGGTGAGAGCCACGCAGATGCACGTGAGCACTGAATTCTGTTCACTTCTGCGTCTATTTGTGCCTGAAATACTGTGCTCTGCAAGTATCCTTGTAAACGCAGTTGCTTATGGCTTTGGTGAAGGGAAACAATTGAGAAAGAAAATGGTGTAACAGTATATTGGTTTACAGCAGTTTAATGTTCCTGTTGCTTTCTCTGTCATGAACGTTAATCAAACAACAAAACACAAAGAACACAGATTTATTAGATTTAATTTATACAGTGAAGACTATGCAGTGTTATTATACATTTGATTATTCAATTTCTGTACCTGAATACTGTTAGACTTACCTGAAAAATATAAAGCACTGCTTATTTCATTTGTATCTTTGTTCTGTTATTTATCTATGCTTGTAATTTGTTTATTTCCTATGCTGATTTACTCGCCTACAAAATCACCCCAATCATTGATTATTTTTTTTCCCCAAATAGAGCTATTGTACAAAAATGTGAGGGGTGTACTCACTTCTGTGAGATACTGTATATCGCAGAAAAATAAAATATCGCAATGTGAGCTTTTTCTCTTCTGCTCACCAATCCTGCATTTATTTGATCCAAAGTACAGCAAAATCAGTAACATTTTGTATTATTTTTACTATTTAAAATAACTGCTTTCTATTTGAAATTATAGAAATTTTATTTAGCACTGCAATTTTATTTTGTTTATAATACTTTTATTTAGCAATGATGATTTAAATTGATCAAAAAGATTATAATGTTACAAAAGATTTCTATTTCAGATAAATGCTGTTCTTCTGAACTTTCTATTCATCAAAGAAACCTGAAAAAATACTCCTTTGTTTTCAACATAATACATGTTTTTGAGCAGCAAATCAGCATATTAGAATGATTTCTGAAGCAGTGTTAATTTCGTTGACAAATAATTTTCGTCATAATTTGTCTACGCCATTTTTTTCGCCGACGATAACGAACTCTTCGAACTCGAAACTCTTTTTGAATGACAAAAACTATGATGTAAATCTATTGACATTTTCGTCAACGAATAAAAACGAGACGAAAATGTTAGGGACAAACTCTTCGAACTCGAAACTCTTTTTGAATGACAAAAACTATGACGTAAATCTATTGACATTTTCGTCAACGAATAAAAACGAAACGTGGTTCGGAGGTTAGATGCGTACATATGAACTGGCGGGACATAAGACAACATACACTTGCTGCACGTCGCATAAAACGTTAAAAAATGTCAATATGTGGGAGTAAGAGAAGAGCAGACATATGGATAAATCTGACGACGCAAGAGAGAACTCAAAGTGAGACTGACCGACCGATCACCGATCTGGGCCAGTCATGAGGAAAATCGGCCGATTCCGATCCCTGGCCAATCGATCGGTGCATCTCTAGTTTTTAGATGTAGTTTGCCAGTGCTGTTTCTCTTCTTGCCATCTAGTCACCCTCAGGCTCACTAAATCTAAACTACAACTCAACTCTCACTGTCTCCCAATTTGACCTGCAGTGTGTTTTGGCTGGTTGGAGGTTGTGGCTTTCCGTGCTCGTAGAAGAAACGCGGACACATAATTTCATAGCAGAAGAAAGACTGTCTAAATACACAGAGTTAGTATATTATATACCCATGCTGCCAAAACAAGCATAGATTAAAGAGTTGTGAATGACAGGTGCTGAAGAAGCGTGGATGGAGGAGGAAGCAGAAGAATCACTGACTTGAGAGTTTCATTTTTGTTTGTTGATAAATTGACTTTGATGTTACACTAAGAAAAAATGCTTCTGAAAATGAATCTGGTCACACTTTAGTGTAGTGTTCATGTTTCCATGTACTTAATGTACGTAAATAATGAAAAGTAATGGTTCACATTGTTATTAGAATAGTAATTAATTATAGCAACAAGTAATATTTGTAACACGATCACTGTAAAATAAAATCGTTTTTGGTTGGTTGCTTTGTTTTCTTTATTCTGTTCCTGTAGCTCAACTGGTAGAGTATGATGCTTGCAACACCAAGAGCATGGGTTCGAATCCCATTGCTTCAGATAGGCTACATAAATGTAAATGTGTTGGATTGTTGCAAATGATAGCTTGCTGCAATTTTTTGTCCAGCTTTCCCTCAAGACTTTTCTCTAAGCCATTTTACAATACAAGGTAGCATTTATTTTTGGCATCTTCTCTGCAAAGAGAGGAGGGATGAAAGAGAGAATAACACAGTAACGAGAAGCGGAGTACGACCCAGAGTGCTGAGGAAATAGGGGAATGATTGTCACTAAGGGAGGGACGAACCAGGGAAAAAAGATGGTGGGAGGGAGCGCTGGGGAAATGTGTTTTCGATTAGCAGGAGCACAACGACTCTATTTTGACCGCTTTACTGTTAGATTTCCAAGTGAGTGTTAGAGGGAGACTGAATGAGTGAGGACGGAGAGAGTGACAGAATGGGGTGAAAGGGTAGGTCGGGCAGAGAACAAGAGAGGTGCGATTTTTGGATGGCCGTGTGTGAAATGGGAAAGGGCGAATGGAAGAGAAAGGGCGTGTTTAAGTGAGATGGGGTAAGTAATTATAGCAAACATTGAGAAGTTGAGAGAAGGAAGGCAGGGCTCCAAGTTCTGGAGCGTAGTTTATAGTTGTGGTGATTTCACAGAAAATTACTTTCTCAATATAAAATACCACCACTAATGAAACAACACTCTGTAAAATGGCTCTTAGAGCTTTTTCTCGTGCCGAGCGCTAAACGGCCGTAACCGTACATGTAGCGTTCCAATGACTTCTTAATAGGCGTTCTTGTGTAATCTTTAAACCTTGGCTCTCAGCGGGGCATAAAGAAACGGTCCTCTTCTGTCGCTCTACCCTCTCTTTTTCCTTTTCTTTCCCGGTCTTTCATTCACTCTGCTCTTTTCTGACTGGCAGTCATAAAAAGGGCTCGAAAAGGTGACTGGATCCTCTGTCTCCCAGAGGTCCCTTTATGCTGAGGTCACTGATCGGACTCGCCTCTCAATGACTTGACCCTCAGAAAGCACCTGTACTCGGCGCAGTACTAACTTACTCAGTGGCCTTTTGTTTTTGAGGTGTGCAAGGGGCATAAGGTTACTTTTGTCAAGTCCCCAGTACTTTTTTGTGCATTCCAAAAAAAAAAGTTTGTTCTCTGTCTTTTATAATCCAAGTAAATTTATTAGAAAAGCTCTTACAAAGTATTGGAAAAAGGGATTGTTAATTGTTTGTGAACTTTAGGCCTACTGCTTAGAATTTCCAATTACCATTTATAAATGATAGATTCTGATCCTCCTGTCCAAGTATTTATAGTTATATGAGTATTATAAGGCTGGTTCACACAAAAATTAATATTCTGAAATTATTTTCATAGTCTTTTTTTTTTTTTTGCAAAAAAGGTCTTGCTCATAATGGGACTTGGGCTGAACTCCAAAAAGGTACCATAAAAGTAGCTGATATGCCTTCTTGAAATGAAACATTGAGTGTTTGCATGTACAACAAAACATCAGAGATCGGCTCATAAACACATAACACAAGAAAACCTTATCTCCAGTTTTGATGAAAAAACAGATACATTGGCACATTGAATTAATCTACTGGTTAAAGTGCTGAGTCCAATCAAACAGATGGGCAAAAATCTGTTTTTTGTCAAACTGTTTATGACTTTCATCTGGTAAAACGTGTTTGCAGGATCTTACATGTTGTTGGTTTATTAAGCATTATCCATTTAAAATTGTGAATGTGATCATATGCGTTTATCAATATGAAGCAGTGCAGTTGTAAAAAAAAAAATCTGCAAAAGGCTCTTAATTAAAATACAAATATTACTGAATTGTGTTTATAAAGTCATTTTATTTTAATTCAGCTTTCTGTCTGGCCACATAGGGTATCATTCCAAACTATCCAGAACTATCAAAAGACTCTGTAGAGTTTGGATTTTAGTGACTAGCCTTTCTGTGTCCTTAGTTGGATCATTCAAAGTCGTTTTTGTGGTGGTAATGATCCATGTTTGCAAAGTCGTTCTGTGTTAATAATTAAATTAAAAGTTAAGACTGTCTCAGAAGTGTGGATAATTTGTCTTTTGGTCGTAACACCCCCTCTCTTGTTTTTATCTCCTCAGTTTGAAGGTGAGAGGGCTTGGCACTTGGGAAGGGACGACATTGCTTCAACCCAACAAGGATATTTTTACAACCTCTGCTTTTTCCCCCTTCCCCTCCATTCCACTTCTTTCTTCCTACCTGACATCTGCACAGTTCTCCAGTACCTACCTATACCTGCGAGTGAGAACATCCTGTCCCACTCAAGCCCCCCTTGTTCCCCAAATCACCAATGGATCAGAGGACACAGGGGGGGCCCTCTACACCGCCCCCGCTCCCTGTCAATGTCCCTCCAGCAGAACGCGAGAACGAGGGAGTAGGAGGAAAGAAGGACGATGAAGAGGAAAAGAAAAAACAAGAGAAACCAAGAGATGGGGTACAAAGTGAAACTTGTGCTGCTGAAAGTGGGACGAGTGACCAGCAACAGCAGCAATCTGCACAGTTCTCGGTCAAAGAAACCAGTTACTCTGAGGGAAATGTCAAGCTCAAGATAGGCCTACAGGCCAAGCGCATGAAGAAGCCTCCTAAGATACTGGAGAACTATGTCTGTCGTCCAGCCTTCCGAGCCACTGTAAGGCATAGTGGAGGACGAGGCGGAGGACGTGTTAATCGTGGGGCCGGAGCCAGTGATGGGAGCAACCACACTTCTATCCCAAGTCGTGGAAAAGGAGAGAAAAGCCCCTCTGTCAGCCGAGGAGCATCTCTATCATCTAGTGCTCCTGCTGCTGCATCTCCCTCACCTTCTCTCCCTCCTCCCGTTTCCACCAGCCCAGTAACTCCTGTGAATGGAAGTGCTCCAGCAAAAAAGGTACGGTTGTTTAACTTCTCACGCAGCATTTCTTAAATAAGACATTGTACATAAAGAAAGAGACTAGCTGAAATTACATAACAAGGAAACCAACAGTGACATGATTGAAAGGGCAGGACAAACTCAAATATCCTTCTCACTCCACTTTCCTTTCACTAAGCTAATGTGGTTTCATCAGATAAACAAGCTTTGCAAATCTTGCCACATTTTCTTTCTCACTCTCCTCTCTTTTGATAATGTAAACACTTAAACACTCTTTTTCTTACATTTTGTTTTCTTTTCCACATTTCTCTGTTGTAAATATGCTTTTCTGTCTGATACAGAGTACTCTGTTGTTCAGTCTTTTTTTTGTTTCTCCATTGTTCTTTGCCTTAATTCTGTGTCATAATATCTTGTAACCCTGTTTCTCATTACTCTCCCCTCCTCTATTTCACACACATCTTCCCTTTCTCCTTCCATCTTTCTCTAAAGTCCTTCTGCTGTTTTATTGATTTGGAGGGAATAAAAACAAATAATGGTCCAAAATTCAATCAATAAAGAGGAATTGTAGTGGCATACACATATTGTCAAACATAAAATTAGATTATTTTGGTAATAACTAGGAAAAAACCAGCACAGTTAATAATGCATCATTATTTCTTTGTGTTCCATGATTTTTTATATTACACTGAATTAAATATATGTAAAATTATTTTCATTGTTTTCTTCTTTATATGCGTATAGGCTCCTCAAAAACTTGCCTGTAAGTCAGAGGGAAAGGCTGATGTAAAATCCGTTGCTTCTTCAGAGAGACCCCTTAATCTTCATCGCCCCATGACAGAAAGCAAATCACCCTCCTCTGGAAAGAAAAACCAACTTCCACAAACCAACTCTGCTTCTACCCCATCGCCACCGACAATGCCCCCAGCTACCACATTGCAACAGGACCCCAAAACAGATGGGATCTTAAAAACTCAATACAATTTTACTGAGGGGCAGAAGGAACAAGACAGGGGAATTTCTGCCTGGGGTACTCCTACAGTAACTGAGAAGCTTGCTCAGCTCATAGCTACATGTCCGCCGTCAAAGTGCCCTAAGCCAAAAGCCCGAAAGGTGTCACCAGCTCCAGCACACAGTAGCTCGCCTCCCTTAATTTCTAATCTGCAGCGCCCTGAACGGGCTATGGCCAATAGGAACACCTATTCCAGGGCGGTGCACCTTGCCCCACCACCACCGGTTTCACGGCCCCCAGGTCGCCCATATGGGTCCAAAAATAAAGACAGTATTCTGGAGAAATTTTCTGGCACCTCTAGAAAAGAGGAATCAGATGGACTTTCAAAAGGGATCACCAGTAGCAACAGCAGCACAACCACCACTAGTACTGCACTATCTCAAAACAGTAGTTACTTGACGACATCCACAAATGATAGCACTGACAACAGTACCACCAATGGAATGGAATCTCAATCTCGTCTTGGGCATTGCCCATCTCATTCTTCCTCCATGGCTTCTCTTTCATCACCACCACCATCTTCCTCATCTTCATCCTCCTCCTTAGAAAGAATAGGAAGTACAGGCTGTCACATGTGTTTGCCAGGCTCACTAGCCTCACGGCCTAGAGCAAGCCCCTCCCGAATAGAGGAGTTTACTGAGAAAGAGAAAGAGCATGGCCGAGACAAAGACACAGACAGTCCCAGAGATTTAAGTAAGGGCTCTACTTCAGCTATGCCAGGGAAGCAAGATACTAAAGAAAGGTGTTCTTTGTCAGCTCCTCGAAGTGAGAGGGGTAAGAGCTCAAGTCCAGTCAAACGTAGTCCCAATCAGGAAAGTCGTGGTAGTGGGGTACCAAGTCCTGCTGAGTCCACCAAATGCACTATTTCACCTTCATACCCTTCTGGTGCCAGCAGGAGCCCACCACAACTATGTGATGACACTGGGGCTCTATCTCCTGCATCACCAGCTGAGCAGGATTCAAAGCCTCTTAAGAAGCGGCGAGGACGACGGCCTCGCTGGACGAAGGCAGTGAGTCGCACCCACAAGACTTCACATGAGGCTGCTTCTAACCATCAGAAACCAATGCCATCAGGGCTTTCCTCCTCATCCCCTACTCGGCAACCTGTGGAATGGACTCCTTCTGGTAATCGGATGTCCCCTGTTGCTTCAGAATTTTTTGATTCTTCACCCAAGAAGAGGGGACGGCCCAAGTCCAAAATGCCTCGGTTAGATGCACCAGCACGTGGCCGCACCCCAAACAAACTGGTACCCTCAAAAGTCTTCTCCAGTCTGCTCAAATCTAAAGAAGAGCAGGATCCCCCTATTTTGCACCCTGAAGTGGACTTTAATCCACCTAAACCCATGCAAAGAAAGCGTGGACGTCCCAAGCGCTCACCGCCAACACTTCCACAAGAAACCCAGCCCCCAACACTTGCTCCTGAGTCGGGGGATGCTTCAGTAGGTGTAAAACCTTTTCGTAATAAGGGCAATGGGCAGCTCATTATGAAGACAATTATAGGCAAAATTAATAAGATGAAGACAGTAAAACGGAAAAGGCTCCTCAGCCAAATACTGCTTGGGCCGAAACCAGGGACTGAGCAGGAAAGGTCCAGAAGCAGCGGAGTGCCAGGGGCTGCGGCTGCTACAAAACCACAGTCTCTATCATCACTTGCAGCTACATTTGGGGGCAAATTAGGACCCCAGATCAACGTTAGCAAAAAGGGGACAATATATATGGGTAAAAGGAGGGGTCGTAAGCCAAAAACATCAGCTAATCCCTCCCCAGGTGCCCCCACACCCCCTCCTGAACCTTTCTTGTCACCAAACACGTCGTCCCCACACCATCATCACCAGTCACAGGCCTTACAAAACCAGCAACACCACTTGCCTCCATCTGAGGTGTTCCCTTCGCCTTCACTCTCGCAGTCAAGTGGAGGCCAGAGTCCCATTAGTGATGCCAGCTTTGTTGAGCCTGGCTCAGTGCATTTCTCATCCCACCCACACTGCAGCCATTCCCATCAGGGCCACCACTCATTTTCCTTTCCTCCACCTACTTTTTCAGCCCCCTCTGCTCGCACTGTAGCAGGCTCCTCATCATCCACAACAAACCCATCTCAAAAGAAATCATCTTGCCGGGGTTACCACCATCACCACCACCACTACCGGCAGCACTACCATTATCGAAAATGTTCTCCTCCAAGGCCACTATTGCCCACGTCTCCTGCTCCTCTTAGTGAGCTGAAGGAGGCCACACCTTCCCCAGTCAGTGAATCACACAGTGAAGAGACAGTACCCAGTGACAGTGGCATTGGGACAGACAACAACAGCACCTCAGACCGTGGGGAAAAGGCTGGTAGTGCAAGTGGCTTAGCTGGTGTAGGGGTCTCACTGGGTATGGCAAGTGGACTCTTAATGCCTGGTGTCATAGGTCCAGCCATAGGAGCTGGAATGGGGCTTTCTTCGAGAGGTAGAAGGAGGCACTCATCTTCAGTTCTCTTGGAACGTCCCTCACCTACACCCTCCCCACTTGGAGCAAGGGCATCACCTGATACAAGAAGACCGCACCCAGCTGCCCCATCTCCTGCTTTGGTTGGACATAAAGAGAAGCACAAGCATAAGTGCAAACGCCGTGGACATGGCTGTCCTAGCTATGACAAACTAAAAAGGCAAAAGCGAAAACGCAAGAAGAAGTACCTGCAGCTGCGGTCACGTCGACAAGACCCAGACTTCTTGGCTGATTTGGATGAGATCTGTGTGCAGCTCAGCGATATACGAATTGGTCATCGCACACCAACACTTCGTTTGGGTAGCAGTTTGGGTCTGGGTGCTGGGGCAGCAGGCCCGGGCCGTGGGTCTGCCTTGGGAAGTGCCAGAGCCAGCAGCAGCCTTGGAGGTGGAACCAATCCACCACCCCATCACTATATACACGGAGATCTCTTGCCCACCATCTTCAGGATCAATTTTAGTGGATATTATTCACCCCACCCAGCCTACCCATGTGATTCACTTCATTATGTCCGTAAGCCAGATCTTAAAAAGAAAAGAGGGCGACCACCTAAGCTCAGAGAATCTATATCAGAAGTACCTTTTGTACCTGGGTTAGGCTTTCCCCTCTCCAGTGGAGGTTTCTATCACCCCTCTTATGGTGTTCCATACTCTTCTACCCCACTGGGACTTGGCTACTATCGTGGTTATACCCCAGCAAGTGCCCTGTACCCCCACCCCCATCACCAGGCTCCTCACTCTGGCCCATCCCACCATGTTCATTCTCCTTCTTTTCCTCCACCTCCGCCCCCTTCTTATGTCCATCATCATCACCCCTCCCACTTGCTTCTTAACTCTTCCAAATTTCACAAGAAGAAACATAAGCTGCTTAGGCAGGAGTATCTAGGTGGTGGTCGTTCATCAGTACTCTATCCTGCAATGTCGTCCGAGCTGTCATTTGGCTGGCACCACAAACACAAGCATAGGCACAAGCACCGTGATCGCTGTGGAGAAGAGGAGGGTGATGATGTTGGTGGAGTTGTAGGTAGCATTGGAGGCAGAAGTGGAGGAGGTGAGGGGTTGGGGGTCGGAAGAGGGGAGCGAGGGAGTGTAGAGTCCCTGCAGCGTTGCCGGTTCGGGCGAGATGGTTCTGGTGACTCCAGTGCTAACAAACAGGCAGCTTCTGCCAACTCCCCTTCCTCTTCCTCCTCGTCTTCTGCAGAACGGTACAAGCGAAAAGAAGCTTCTATGTCTTGTCTTGGACCTTCGCGACTGTCTTTGGGCAGCGTGAGCCGGGGACATCATCCTGTTGACTCCTGGTTCAGGATGGGAAGTTCTGATACTGATTACTCCAAACTCTCTAGAAACCAGTCCCTTTCTGGGTCTGGTGCATTCTCTGAAGGACATGTGCAAAATACAGTGGAGTGCTCGGAGAGTGATGAAGAAGATCCTGCTTCCCCCATTGAGGAGGCAGAGACCAGCCACCACACCAACTTGTTCACATCTGCACTATCTCGAACCTCCCTCAAAGGGAGTCGTAGCAAAAAAGGTGGAACATCAGAGAGCACCAGTCTTTCACGGTTGGATCAGACAGTGAGAAGAGATCGTTCCAAATCTGCAGAGAGAAGAGAGATGGGTAAGTGAGAAATCTTACAAACAAATGCTGATATTGTAAAGCCTATTGGACTTTCAATACTTTTGTGCTATGATTATGGCTTACATTACAACCATGCTCAGTTGAGGAAGGTCCTTGCATTTTTTTTTTTTACATGTTGTTGTCGTCAAACAACTGAATGCAAATCTGAGCTTGAGCCTCCTGAGGTGACCCAAGTTTAGTTTGACATTGTGAAGGTTGCAGAATTAATGCAGTGAAATGTCATTCTCCAAATATAGCTTTACCTCGGCGTCCTCCATAATTCTGTGCTAACATTTTATTGGATGTCACTTGCCTCAGTGCATGCCACAAATTTCTGATTCGATTCCAGTACTTCCCGTTAGTGTTCTGTAATGACTACAGGGCCAGGCCATCACATCAAAAACATTTTACATGGTCTGTTTAAAGCGGTTGATACAAGACTGGTTGAAGTTGCAGCTTGTGGTTAAAAGTTCTACAATACATACTACCCAGTCTACTACCTAATGGCTAGTTACAGCATAATTTCCTCGGCACTCCAACAGCTGTGGGGTTCCAAATAGACTAAATGTTTTCACACTCACACATACACGCCTGCTCAAATGTTACAGTGCTGAACCAGGTGAAACAGCATTTTTCATAATAGTGCAGGCTCTCAGTCATGGTGGGATGGATGGACAGTGTGTTTGTGTATATGTTCTCATGCATTGAGGGTCCCTAGTGAGACGCAAAGTGTAGTATGTAATCCAGGATTAGAGCTCAGGACATGAGGTCATCCAACGATAATTGACTGCACCATTAATTCTCTGTAGCAGCAAAAGTAAGAAACTGATGAGAGTAAAAGATGAGGATAAAGTGCTGGAGGAAAATGGGACTGATAAAAAAAAACAAGAATAAGACTAAGGCCGTGAATATAGGTGTGACTGGAAGGAAGAGTTAGTTGATGAATTGGTGCACATATGTAGTGGCAAAGCGTTAACCATAAGTATTAAACCCCGACGGAATAGTGGGGGAAAAAACAATGAAAGAGAAAGATGTGGAAGGATGGATTTGACTGATGGAAAGATAAGATGAATAGAACATAATAGACTAGACTGTATTGAAAAGTGAGTTAGACTTGAGAGTAAGTTAATTAAAGGAATAATGGAGGATAGAGGGAACACAGTTAATGAGGCCTTGCACACATGAATACATGTAGCTGCTTTTTTGTTGAATCTGTGAGACAGTTATTTTCAGCTACATCAGAATATGGCTTTTAGGAGATGAGTACCTTTTCTACACCATCTATAATCCAATGTATCTCCTCAACTCCCCATTGTTATTTACCTGCTAATAAATGTGCTTTATCAGCCCTCTACGAACACCTTGGCAATTGAATCGCCATTGGCTAGTACGTTTTTTTGTTTACTCGCCAGACTGATAAATATATACATACACATATACACTTTCCGTACCCACTGTATACACCTAGGATGCCTTGAGGGTGAGTAATTTATGGCCTAATTTTCATTTTTGGGTGAACTAACCCTTTAATTTGTTTAATTTTTGTGAATACATTTTCAGCCACTCAACCTACCTTTTGTTTTAATATCACAGGAAATGTGTCCGGCACGCAGAACCAAGTTGGCCAATCCATTGTTCCTGAGGTTTCTGAGGGTCCCCATCATCGGCACCACCATCACCACCACCCTCCTCTGTCCCTCTCACACTCTGCCTCTTGCCTTTCTCACTGCACTCTTGACCAGCCTGGAAGCACCGCAGCTCTCCGGCCCTCCAGCCGCCAGGCTAGTCCCTCCACATACTCCTCCCAGCCTGCATGCTGCCGTGACTCCCCCCCTTCACATCACTCCCATCGGCCCCCTCCCAAAAATAACCTGCACCATGTCAACAAGATCCTCCGTGCAAAGAAGCTCCAGAGGCAAGCACGCACAGGAAACAACATGGTGAAAAAACGAGGTCCAGGCCGTCCCCGCAAGCACCCGCTGCCCTCGCCTCCCTCATCGCCCCCACCACAGACAGCTGAACAGGAGAACCATCCTTTACCTGAAAGGCACAGAGGAAGTGTTCTGTGGGAGGAAGACACCGTGGTTGAAGTCATTGAGTCTGTAATACAGAGTCAGCGCAGAAAGGGACGCAAGAGAAAACGCTGGGAAAGGGAGACAGAAGGAGGTGATGAGGAAGACGAGGAACCAGAGGAGGAAAGAGAGGTGGAGGAAGAAGAAGAAGAACGACCAGCTGCTAGAGAGGAGGATGTGATGGCGAGAGCAAGAATAGAAAGAGGGAGGGGATGGTTGACGCAGGAGGACATGCACTGTTTTCGCAGGTATGCGCTACAAAATACGCAACTGTTCAAAATTTTCAGTAAGATTTTTAATTTTTTGGAAGAAATTAATACTTTTATTCAGCAAGTATGCATTAAATTGATCAAAAGTGAAAGACATTTGTTACAAAAAGATTTCAAATAAATTCTGTTCTTATGAATTTTCTATTCATCAAAGAATATTAAAAAAAGTATCATGGTTTAAACAAAAAATATTAACTCTTTCCCCGCCAAACAGAATTTTCCGGGTATCCGTGTTTTAGGTGGTATACGATAAGGAAGGCCGTTTGCGCATGTTCTGAAAGAGTGCGGGACTTTTGGATCACAGAAACAAGCGTAGACAGTGATCGGCACAAACTGGAAGGAGTAGCAAGAATGTAGGTCAAAATATAAGATAGAAAAACACAGAGGTATACCGCTGATGTGTTAATGGACTCGGAGTCCGATCACTCATTATTTGATCATTCTGAATCTGATCGGGACGAAGTAGTCAATGAGGGAGATGCACATGCTGCAGATAGATCTCTAACCCGTCAATCTGGACGAAGACAAAGTCCACCTGTGTGTCTAAGAGTGGACCGTGACAATTCAGACTGTGACACTTTGGACTAGGGATGTCAACGATTAATCGATGATCGATTAATTGTCGATAAGAGATGCAACAGTGAGTGGATGCGTTCAAGCCCAAGGTCTCATTCACCGTTCCCAGGTGCCAGAGCAGATAGAGGTAAGACAATATAAGAAAATGGCTGAGAATGTGTTCTATCTTTGTGCACATTTACCACACTGTTGGATAATACTAAAACATATATATATATATACAGTATCTCACAGAAGTGAGTACACCCCTAAGTGAAAATGTCCAAATTGGGCCCAATTAGCCATTTTCTCTCCCCGATGTCATGTGACTACAAGGTCTCAGGTGTGAATGGGGAGCAGGTGTGTTAAATTTGGTGTTATCGCTCTCACGCTCTCATACTGCTCACTGGAAGTTCAACATGGCACCTCATTGCAAAGAACGCTACATAAAGATGGCGTAGGCTATAAGAAGATTGCCAAGACCCTGAAACGGAGCTGCAGCACGGTGGCCAAGACCATACAGCGGATTAACAGGACAGGTTCCGTATAATGTTGAATAATACTAAAATATTTGTGTATGAGTGTGCATACATTTATGTGTATGGCTGTGTGCATAAATACACACATGAGCGTGTAATGGCCAAATAATTAATAATAGAAAATAATTCCAATTATTCCTATAATTATTTACAGGTAGAATACAGCGAGGCAGAGGTCAGATGCGGCAAGTGCATCAACATGGTGCTGCTGGTGACCAAACAAGGGCCACTGTGAACCATCCAGCTGAAGATGCTGAACCTGGCGATCCTGAGTGGCATGAAATGAACTGGCAGCCAAAAAACTTTCCCTTCACTGAGAATCCTGGGCCTGTCGGCGATGCTGCTGCTCTTGAGTCAGAACAACCTGTAGACTTTGAGTTGTTAATTTCTGATGTACTGATTCAGAACATTGTTGATCAGGCCTACCTGTATGCAGATCAGTGTATTCAAGCTATGGATGATACTTCACAACATGCTAGATAGAAGTCATGCATTGAAGCCTGTTAAAGTTTCAGAAATGAAAACCTTCCTGGGGCACTTTTTTTCTCACTGGTATCATTCATAAGCCTGAACTTGATATGTACTGGTCTGCAGATGACATGTTAGCTACCCCCTACTTCAACAAGGTCATGCCTCGCAACAGGTTTGAAATCATATGGAGATTTCTTCACTTCAGTGAAATACAGCAAGGCCCAGTCTTGTATCACCTTGTCCAAATTCTGCGAAATGTATCAGCCCAACTTAAACATTTGCATAGATGAGGGGATGCTTCCGTGGCATGGACGCCTAGCTTTCAGGGTGTACAATCCCCAGAAACCCGTCAAATATGGTATAAAATCCTACATCTTGTGCGATTCCGATACAGGATACTGTTTTTACATGAAGCCCTATTGTGGAGAAAGCGCTGCACTGGAAGACAAAGTTGTCTCTTTTCTTGATCGCCTAGTAGGTCATGGCTACAGATTGTTTATGGATAACTTTTACAACTCTGTACCACTGTGTGAGTGCCTACTTGATATGAAAACCCATGTCTGTGGTACAATTAGGAAAAACAGGTGAACCACCGGTCAATCGAGATGTCAGAAATGCTGACCTTCAGATTAGGGAAACAATCATGCGTCACAATGAAAATGTGATGGTCTTGGCGTGGCGAGACAAGCAACCAGTGAAAATGGTTACAAAATTCCATCAGAACAACATGGAACGTGTTGAGGTATGGGAGAGAGGCCACCAAGAAAAAGTTGCAAAGCAAAAACCAGCATGCATTGTGGAATACAATAATGCAATGAATGGCATTGACAAACTAGACCAAAACATTGTGTACTACCCTTTTGTCAGGAAGTGGGCGAAGAAATTTGTCACGTATCTTGTTTCAGATCAGTTTGTTCAACGCTTTTGTCATTTACAAAGTGAAAAACCCACAGGGTAAGTGTAACACTCTCCTCATTCATCCAGAGTGTTATAAAATCATGGACCAGCCAAGACTATGCTGGTGGTGGGGAATAAAATGATGACCATCCAACTGAAAACACTCCAAGAGCACCACACAACACTGACCCAAGAAACGCACTGAATGACAGTTTTGCTGTTCATGAACTTGTTCCAATCCTGCCCACTCCCAAAAAGCAACACCCAACCAGAGGATGCAGAGTTTGTGTACTTAAGGAGACCTCGTTCTGCTGCAAAAGTTGTGCCGTCACCTTGTATCCTGGAAAATGTTACTCTGTGTACCACTCAAAAGCAACTTACAGTGCCTAAATTTTTTTTTATTTTACATTTATTTCCATTTTTTTTTCTTTTTGAAGGAAATGACATCTGAATGTATTCTGCTTGAAAATGCACTCCTTTGATAAACATACTTTTTTCCCCTCAGCTTTTTGTTTAGAATGTTGTATTTTTGACAAAACCAACCTTTGTTCAAGTGGTGATTTAAAAAAAAAAAGAGCAAATGAAGGTAAAATAAAATGTTTTCTTTTGTTTAAAACCAGAGGCTTGGATCTTTATTTTGATATATAGTATGCTCATATATTCATAGAAGAAAAATATTCTGCCGGTGGCTGGCAACTTTTTTTTTAAAACGCTGGCGGGAAAGAGTTAAGTAGTTGGGGAAAGAGTTAACCGTTTTCAGTATTGATAAGTTACTTGAGCACCAAATCAACATATTAGAATAATTTCTGAAGGATCATGTGACACTGAAGACTGGAGTGATGGCTGCTGAAAATTCAGCCCTTTTAAAAATTAACAGGAGTAAAGTACATTTGAAATATATTAAAATAGAAAAGTTATTTTAAATTGTAATAATATTTGCCAGTATTAGTGTTTTTAATGTGTTTTTGATCAAATAAGCTATTTTACCGTCTTTGTAAATAAGTGACTTCTTTCAAAAACATTTTTAAAAGTGATCTTACCAACCCCAATTTAATGTTGACTTAAACGACACAAAACTTTTAATCTCGTAATAAATTAATGCTTTTCTTTTTCAGTGCACTGGAGGGAAAACCTGATGGCCAGTCCTCCCCTGAGCGCACAGGCCCTACTTCCCTGGAACAAGCCCCAAACCCATCTGTGACCAGTCAACGGGAGAAGAGAGTTGCTAGACCACCCAAAAAGAAGTTTCAAAAGGCGGGGCTTTACTCTGATGTGTACAAGACTGACGAGTAAGGATGAACACACTCATCAAGCCCGTCTTATCATCTAACTTTCATATACCAGGAAAATAAACGTAACCTCTCTCCATTTCCTCATCAGTCCTCGCAGTCAGCTGCTACAGCTGAAGAAGGAGAAGTTAGAATACATTCCAGGTGAACTTGAGTATGGCCTTTTTCCTGCCCCCATTAATGTTGGTGAGTTTTTCATTTAAGCTCAGCTTGCCGTTGTGACCTAATAGTCTGCAGATTTTGACAAGCATCAGTTAATTTTGCACCATATCTAATTGCAGTTTGGTTGACAGTTTGATTTAGGAATAATTTTTCGACATAACAGTTTTAAAGAGCTATTATTTCAACAAGTAAGCTTGTGGACTTGCCAGTATACAGCTTTCATTGTCATTCTAACTAGTTTATTATGTATGGCCCCATGGGCAATCAGGCTGATTAGTTATGGTTTTTGAGTTATGAGGTGATTAGTTGATTCAATATTGGAATGGTGCAGCCTCAAGTGAAAGGACAAAGAGATTGAATTAATAACTGCAATTTGTCTTCTGTGTTTGTCCAGGGAAATACTTGAGACAGAAACGCATTGATTTCCAGCTGCCTTATGACATCCTGTGGCTTTGGAAACATGATCAGGTAGCTCCTTAAAACCAAATATTTCTTAAAGCTGACAGCTGCTTTTGTCATTTATATTTTTTGCTACAAAATCATTTTATTAATCAGTAATGTGGTCTTGGTTTCCAATAAACATCCTTAAAACAAGATACCTATCTACTTGTAGGATATGTAGTTTATAATCTTTATTATTTTATTATTCTTTATTATTAAGTTTTCAGAGAATGTATTTTTCATTAAGTTCATGTTTCTTTCCTCATTGGCAAATGTTTTTTCCCTTGTTGTAAGCATAAATCTAAAAAAATATAGTAAGGTTTATGCTTCTTTATGAAAAAAATTATTTTCCAAAGGGGTAACTTAAATCAACGTAGTTCAGGATATATTTTCTGAAAACAAGTTTTAATTTCTAAAACGATTTTTTGCAGTTTAATGCCTGATTCTCAGCAAAGATCGTTCTACTAAATTATTCATCTTTGTTCTTTGTAGCTCTACAAGAGACCTGATGTGCCTCTCTACAAGAAGATCAGATCCAGTAAGGAGATTTCCATTAGTTTTTATCACTACCCATAAGCTCAACAGCTCTGTAGAGCAGAACATACTTGTGTTTCCATAAATATACTGATTTGACAGGACTGAGAGTTGTTGATTCCTTCATCACTATCCTGCTCTCGTTTTTGCACACTTTGTGTTTTGCATGCATATGTTTGCAGATGTTTAAGACTAATGCATTAATATTTTACTTCTTAGATGTCTATGTGGATGTGAAGCCTCTTTCTGGCTATGAAGCCACTACCTGTAACTGCAGGCCACCTGAAGAACACTGCGAGAACGGCTGTCAGGATGACTGTCTAAACAGGTAAGAGGCTTACACCTTCTCTTCTGCTTACCTATTAGTGCAGTTGTAGTTCAAAAAGTGGATCCCATTGGTTTCTCTTCTCTGTCTGTCTCAGGATGATCTTCGCTGAGTGTTCTCCAAGTACATGTCCGTGTGGCGATCAGTGTGATAACCAGCGTATCCAGAGGCATGAGTGGGTGCAGTCCCTCGAACGCTTCCGGGCTGAAGGGAAGGGCTGGGGGATCCGCACCAAGCAGTCCCTACGTGCCGGCCAATTCATCATCGAGTATTTGGGAGAAGTGGTCAGCGAACAGGGGTTCAGGTTAGGCTTTAAACAAGAGGAGACACAGACTTCAATTAGTTAAAACACACAACAGTTTGGTTAATTCCATTATGTGAAGCTCAAATGCTATGTATAAACCTTTTTGGGAATGTAATTTTTTTTTTCTTCAGTTTTTATGTTATGTTGGTTATTTTTTATATATATATATATATATTCTAACTAAGAATGTGAGGGTAGCAACCACAGTGCATTATTAAAGGTATAGTTCACTCAAAAATGAAAGTTTGCTGTTAATTTACTCGCCCTCAGGCCATCCAAGATGTAGCCGACTTTATTTCTGGAGTAGAACAGTAAAGAAGATTTTTAGCTGAAACTGTGGCCCTTGGTGATTCATAAAATGCAAGTCAGAAGCTGCCGTCTTTGACAGTTTACTACAGAAAACTACAGTTCAGTTCAATTCACAACAACAAAAACATTAAAATGGTCCAAGAACTGGTAACTTAAACAGGGTTCGTATAGATACTGCAAAATAAAATTCCAGGACTTGCAAGGACTTGCACTACTTTTTTATTTTTTTTTTTTATGAATATATGATTGACCTGAAGAATGAAAGCTATATCATACACTTGGAAAATTATGAGCTTTATCATGCTCATAGACACTAGGGGTGTGACAATACACTTAGCTCACAAGGTGAGACAAAATGCAGATACTTGATTCACTAGAACGAGACAATGTTTTAATACTTTAAGAAATTAATTAAAGACAAAATATTTGTCTTTTAATCACAAAAAGTAAAACAATGTAGTTGTATTTTTTTTTTTTATACTTTATTTTTTGACAGATTTTGTTTTAGAACACACAAACAGAAAACGTAAACCAAAACATCTACCACAAAACACTCGGGTTCACAGAGAAAAAAGAGCAGAAAGAGAGAAAAAAATTGTAATTTAACAATTAACGACAACAGTTACATGAGGTCTTACAAGAAATCAAGAACCGCATAGTACAGATAGAAGTTGAGGTGCACTTTGGAAGTCTAGCCATTGCTTGTTCGCAGTATAAAACAATCCCATTTCCTCCAATAATTTCCCCCTTTATTCTTCTGTAACCATAGGGAGAAGGTCATTTTTTCCATAGAACATATTTGACTGACAATACTTAGGAGAAGATCCATATCGGGAGGGCTTCTCTTAAGCCAACATTTAGTAACTGCTTTCTTGCATGCAACTAAAAAAATCTTTCCTGTACCAATACTTAAAAAAACAAATAAAAAAACAACGATGGATAACATTAAAGAACATTTCAAATAAATATACATTGCATTCACATGCTCCTCGGATGCTCTCATTTCCCCGAGTTGTGCTTCCCTTACTCTAAGGCTAATAAATGTATTTCATGATCTGGGTCATTATTTAATACAAAACAATATTTAATACAAAACCACACATAATGTTTCTACTGTATCTGTCAATCACTCTGATGTTTAGTTAAAATGAGTGAATTGACTCAAACCCTCCGGTGTGACCCCTAGAAACATAGTCGGAAATGACACATCTATGTTAAAGCCTATTTACCCTTGATATTAATTGCCCTGCCCTTTCCCAAAAATACTGAATATGTGGACATAACCAAAAAATGTGGGCAGAGTCTGCTTGTACAGAACCGCGCTCCCTCCAGCAAGGGTGTTGTTTCCCAGAGAACTTAAATTTTTGCATAGGGGTTATAAAAAATCTGATCAATGATTAATGAGTGAGTCGTAGAACACTGAGTTTTCCATGCAAGAAGCCATACGTCTTTTGATATTTCCTCCCTCATGTCTTTCTCCCATCGCTGTCTGATATATTCCGTTGAATTTTTATTCATTGAAGAGAGAGCACTATACAGTTTGCCTATGACCCCTTTGATATTTTCACCCTTATATGCATCTATAAAAGTCTGGATCAATTTAGAAAAAAATATCCTCATTGGGGCTTCTGATCTCTGTCCAGAAAAAGTGCCGTACCTGTAGGTAACCAATAAAAATCCTGTCTGTTAAAATCAAAAGTCTGACATTAGGTTCTGAAAGTTATCCAAATCCCCGTTTGATATAATTTTACAAAGGGCAGTAATACCATGAGATACCCAAGTCTTATATCTGTGGTCATGCAAAGCTGGAGTAAAGTGTGGATCATAGGCTGGCCAGTCCAATACTTTTACCTCCCTTTGAAGCTTAAAACGTTTAACCACCGTCCACAACTTGACAGAGTGGCCCACACATTGATTCTGTATTAGATGTATATCATTTATATCTTTCATATCTTGCTCTATGCATCCTAGAACCGATTGTATAGGAGTGTCCATCAAAGACAATTCTATATCCTTCCATTTTGCTGTATAGTTAGGACAACACCACAATACTAGTGGTCTTAACTGTGCCGCCAGCTGATAATCCCTCATGCACGGTAATGCCATGCCACCCCTCTCCCTTGGTAATTGCAGGGTTGCATATCTTACTTGGGGTCTCCTCTTGTTCCATATAAATCTAGAGATACAGGTGCATCTCAATAAATTAGAATGTCGTGGAAAAGTTCATTTATTTCAGTAATTCAACTCAAATTGTGAAACTCGTGTATTAAATAAATTCAATGCACACAGAATGAAGTAGTTTAAGTCTTTGGTTGGTTTGTTGAGATAGTGAGTTGGTGGGTTTTTGTTAAATGTGAGCCAAAATCATCACAATTAAAAGAACCAAAGACTTAAACTACTTCAGTCTGTGTGCATTGAATTTATTTAATACACGAGTTTTACAATTTGAGTTGAATTACTGAAATAAATGAACTTTTCCACGACATTCTAATTTATTGAGATGCACCTGTATGTTTGTCCCATTCTCTAAGCTGTTCACGAGAGATCCCAACTGGCAGTGTAGTAAATAGATATAATAATTTGGGTAATATATTCATCTTGATAGCTCTTACCCTGCTGCCCATACAATGCAGTTGTATTTTAAAATGTTTAACTAATCTAGGGCTTAACTAATGATTATTTTGCTAATCAAGTAATCTACTGATTATTTTGACAAGTGAGTAATCTGATGTTTTTTAGTAATACAAATAGAACTAAGTGAAAAACAGGCTTTAATATGAACATGAATATGAATATGAATAAAGTAACGATGAGGCAATAATAATTGGCCTCAAATAAAGTATCAAAACCAAGTACATGGTTTTATTGAACAACATTGTTGATTTGAAATCGCGATGTACAATACATCACATATTTAGAAATATGTTGTTGTATTCTCCTGTGTTGGCATAGGTTTAAATGATTTACGTTACAAATCAAGTGAGTTTTCCCAGATGAATGTTAAGCAACCCAAACTCACCGCATATGCAGAGGAAGAGTTCAGCCCCTTTTACACATAC
Organism: Sinocyclocheilus rhinocerous; assembly: GCF_001515625.1. NCBI lineage: Eukaryota > Metazoa > Chordata > Actinopteri > Cypriniformes > Cyprinidae > Sinocyclocheilus > Sinocyclocheilus rhinocerous. Next base: position 523,690 of record NW_015630021.1, read on the forward strand.
AGTCTTCACTGGTAAATTACCATTAAGAGATCATGTG
>NW_015630021.1:524244-552433 GCF_001515625.1 Sinocyclocheilus rhinocerous
GCATATTTAGAAATATGTTGATGTACTGTGTTGGCATAGGTTTAAATGATTTACGTTACAAATCAAGTGAGTTTTCCCAGATGAATGTTAAGCAACCCAAACTCACCGCATATGCAGAGGAAGAGTTCAGCCCCTTTTACACATACAGTCTTTACTGGTAAATTACCATTAAGAGATCATGTGTGAACAGGACCTTTTCAAAAATACAGGTAAATGCATTCTGGCAATCATATCGTTCTTATGGAGATGACATGATTACTCTGAGCTGTTTACAAAGCTCCCCTGCTTTTTAATAGCTTTTCTATGTAAATATGACGCTAGATGGAAATCTTTAATCATTGCGCCTTGCAGCTTTTTCAATGTGTCGCGCTCGAGACCCAGGCTTCTTTTCTATTCATCAGCTGCGACTCTGCAATTGGATACTATTATGCGCGTCTCGTGTTTATAAGAGCAAAAACTTCTGATTGGCTAGTAATGTTAGTTTGGTTGAGAGTGAAAACTGTGTTCCTCTCATACATTGGTAGGCGTACTCATGAACTCGAACGTGATATCAACAAGTGTTTTTAAATGTAGGACGACTATCTTTTTTCCCCCGCAGCCTCACGCCGGAGATCCGGCATGGTGCCAGAAAACTTTAAGCCCTGCGATATATTGAGGTGTTATGAAGCAAAACAATTGGTCTGTGCAAGAAAATGATCATTATTTACAGCATTATTACCTGCAATCCATAGCCTCAGACAATGGGAAATCACATTATTTTTTGTGAACTGGTTCTTTCGGACAGTTTGTCTTAATGAACTGGTTCAATTCACTAATTTGTTTATATAATCACGCAATGATGTAACGTATACCAAGGCTCGACAATAAGGACTGCCCGATGGCCCGGGGCCAGCGTGAAAGACGTTCGGGACAGTAGACGGATTTGTCACTTGCCCGATCAGGCCACTGCAGCGTCGGCACGACATTTTATCATTTGCATGTGTTTTTAAGACTTGTTAATTTAAAAATCCAAGCGATTAAAAAGCATTTGGGTTCGAAAGACAACTCCTTTCAGTACTTGCGCACTGTGTTCTGTGTGAACAGCGCGCGCACAGACAGCCGCGAGCCGCCTGAACGGGCAAATACATACAAAAGTATGTCAAAATACCCGTCCTGGCAAGTAACTTTGTAGCTTTAACAATGAACGGACACAAAGAGGAGAAAATACTGTAGCAGGCAGAACAAGATCACTGTTCACAATGCTCGAAATATAGGACGAAAATCCAAATATGTATTTTATGAATGTGTTTCTGAGGGGAACGGAACTGACTGTTTTCAGAAATGGCATTTTCTTTTAATTTTGTCTCCGTATAATGCATTTAAATTAGTGTTAATACGCGCAGTGCTGCTGTGTTTACAGTGGTAACCAAGGAAACGCTGTATCACTGTACCGTACCATAAGCGCCGCCTGCTTTCAGAGAGTGAATCTGCGTCTCATTCAGCCCACCTGCTGTTTCTGTTTCATACCGATGTTTTCTGTAGCATTATTTCACATAGCTAAAGTCAGGTTATTCTGTTTTTGCTTCAGATTTTGAAATTATACAGTCTAATATAAATCAAACATTGCACTTTTTTTTCAATTCATGATTAAAATGCAGTGGTTGCCTCTAATTTCAAATGGCTATGAAAAATCAAGGTGCAACACAGAGTGAAGAATATGCAAATAAGTGTTTTTAAATGTAGGACGACTATCTTTTTTCCCCCGCAGCCTCACGCCGGAGATCCGGCATGGTGCCAGAAAACTTTAAGCCCTGCGATATATTGAGGTGTTATGAAGCAAAACAATTGGTCTGTGCAAGAAAATGATCATTATTTACAGCATTATTACCTGCAATCCATAGCCTCAGACAATGGGAAATCACATTATTTTTTGTGAACTGGTTCTTTCGGACAGTTTGTCTTAATGAACTGGTTCAATTCACTAATTTGTTTATATAATCACGCAATGATGTAACGTATACCAAGGCTCGACAATAAGGACTGCCCGATGGCCCGGGGCCAGCGTGAAAGACGTTCGGGACAGTAGACGGATTTGTCACTTGCCCGATCAGGCCACTGCAGCGTCGGCACGACATTTTATCATTTGCATGTGTTTTTAAGACTTGTTAATTTAAAAATCCAAGCGATTAAAAAGCATTTGGGTTCGAAAGACAACTCCTTTCAGTACTTGCGCACTGTGTTCTGTGTGAACAGCGCGCGCACAGACAGCCGCGAGCCGCCTGAACGGGCAAATACATACAAAAGTATGTCAAAATACCCGTCCTGGCAAGTAACTTTGTAGCTTTAACAATGAACGGACACAAAGAGGAGAAAATACTGTAGCAGGCAGAACAAGATCACTGTTCACAATGCTCGAAATATAGGACGAAAATCCAAATATGTATTTTATGAATGTGTTTCTGAGGGGAACGGAACTGACTGTTTTCAGAAATGGCATTTTCTTTTAATTTTGTCTCCGTATAATGCATTTAAATTAGTGTTAATACGCGCAGTGCTGCTGTGTTTACAGTGGTAACCAAGGAAACGCTGTATCACTGTACCGTACCATAAGCGCCGCCTGCTTTCAGAGAGTGAATCTGCGTCTCATTCAGCCCACCTGCTGTTTCTGTTTCTGAACCACTGGCCCGACTGGGCCAGTAGAAAAAATCCTTAGCGTTGATCCCTGTATACGCAATAATATTAAGACACCCAATAATGATGTGAACATGGATGTTTTAAAAAAATATATATTTTTTTTTTAATACATTTTTAAGAATATTATAATTTCAGCAAGTCTGTTTTGTATTTAGGAGTCGCATGATGGAGCAGTACTTCTCCAACAGTGGCCACTACTGTCTGAATCTGGACAGCGGCATGTTCATCGACAGCTACCACATGGGCAACGAGGCTCGCTTTATCAACCACAGCTGCGAGCCCAACTGTGAAATGCAGAAATGGTGAGTGATGAGTCACTGAAGAAGTACGGTAAAAAAATTCCATCAGCTTCTGATGATCTGAAACAGAAAGGTCATTTTTAACGATGAGTCATTGGGGACGTGGACAACCACAAGTACTGAGAGAGCAATGACTTTATCCTTTAGAAATTGCTGAATTATGAGCAAGCCGTGGTCATGTTGACCAAATTAGAGGAAGAGGTCACTGCTGTTGAAACTATTGTTTCATAAATTAGTTTAATTAGTTAGAATCTAAAAGACTATATATTAGCAATGTGAACTCAAGATCCAGGTCACTGACCAACATCTGCTTGGTACCGTGACAGAATTACACACACGTTGAGTGTTGGTGTTCACACACAGTCCACAGAAAAATGTAATCTCCTCCATCTCTTGCTCTGTCTACGTTTTTTTCTTTCATGCACACACTAAAAACAGTGCTTGTAGGCTGGACGGTGGCAGATCATCCATCTTGTCACAGAAGAGCGATTATCTGTAGCTTGTGTTTTAGGGTGGGGGACACAGCTGTGCTGCCCAGTGGTTAGTTGTTAGAGCGCACACACACCCACATCTGTGCCAAAATGGCCTCATTCTACCTTATTGCATAATGTACAACTCAGCCTAGTTGTTCAGTATCAAGCCCAGAATGCTTGATGTTTCTTGAGTTAATTTGCTTTCAAGGCTCAACATTCATACGCAATGCAGCAACAATATATTAAAGCAGTAAGACAGACAAGACTTCTACCGTGGTTACACTACTGTTCAACAGTTTGGGGTCAGTAAGATTTTTTTTGTTTGGAAAAATTTTGTTTTATTCAGTAAATTGATCAAAAGTGACAGTAAAATGTTTACATTGATGCAAAAATTATATTTCAAATAAATGCTGTTATTAAAGAGTCCTGAAAAAAAATGAATCACTGTTCCACAGAAATAGTAAGCAGCACAACTGTTTTCAGCATGAATAAAAATAAGAAATGTTTCTTGAGCAGTAAATCAGCATATTAGAATGATTTCTGTAGGATCATGTCACACTGAAGTAATGGCTGCTGAAAATTCAGCTTTTTCACCATAGGTGTAAATTATATAATAAAATATATTCAGTTATAAAACGGTTAGTTCTATTCCTCGATTCTGATTGGTCAGCAGCTGTTTTATTCACGATACAGCACAGCTATGACCGCTTCACCCAACGTTCTGTGTATCACTGAGCAACACCCTTAGCAACCAACCGTAGCAACATAAACAATCAATAATCTAGCATTAAAACTGTTCCGTGTATTATGTATTTCAGCAGAATTAACTGTTTGTTATTTATTTAAAGGGGTCATATGATGCTTTTTTAAATATCATTATTTTGTGTATTTGGTGTAACAGAATATGTTGACATGCTTTAATGTTCAAAAAACACATTATTTTTCAAATACTGTACATTATTGTAGGTCCTATATGCCCCGCCTCTCTCAAACGAAGTATGAGTGACCCCTGCTGGCATTATGTTGCATCTTTCATCTTTAACTTTGAGACCCCGCCCTTCCCCCATCTAATAAAGGCTTCTCACACTGAGATATGTTGATTAAGGGTGTTCGGTTCCAGGTTTTTCCGGAGTTAACTCCGACTCTCGACTCCCACCATAGGAGTCGATGGAATCGACTCCTCGACTCCATTTAGCGTGACTGTCCAAATTAGTCCAATTTAGCGGTGACATTACCTTTAAATGAGCTATCACCGTTGTTTGCTGTTGCCGACACTTAATTTCACAGAGGGAAAAGTCACGAAAAACAGCCGTGGTGGAATATTCTCTCAGAATTAAATAAAAAATAATATATTCTTTAATTAATTCTTCACATTATAATGGTCAGGGGATGGCGCTAAACGCATATTGTCTTAAACAGCATTGATATTAAAAAATAAATACAATAGGCCTAAACACAAAAATACATTCGAATGTAGGCCTACACGTACTGATTTGTTTATTGTGTGTCAGTTTTTAATCATTTAAGCTTAGTTTAATGATTGAATAGCCTATATGGAAAACCAAATGTAGTCTATAGGCTATTGACTGCATTAAACATAGGCTAACATTGCATAACAAAACTTCAATTATACAAAGCTGTCACAGAAGCATGTATAATTACAAACTAAATTTACTATTCCACACCCGTTTCACACATACTCCGTTTGCAGTGTGTGTTTTTTCCGTTCCCATGTTGAACAATTCACTCGATGCGTTCCGAACGGTGCGTATGCAGCATCGCAGCGATCGTTTCCGCACCGAGTCAATTTTTGCTGTGCTGCACACACTGAATTAAAGTGACAGGGCATTGCTCACATTAAAACTGTACATTGATACGAAATGTATTAATTGCACCATAAATACATATAGGCTAATTAAAATAGTTTTAGCTATAGGGGTAAAGCAAGGAAAAGTACCCTAACTTTTAGATAAAAATGGTAACCAATGGCACTCGTGGAGTTAGAAAACCAAAGTTCTTTTTATGACCAACAGGGTTACTTGTAATGTAAACGCAAAAGAAAAGGCACGAGACGGCTGTTTCTGTCAATGGCAAGTTTTAATTTAAAATTGTGATAGCCTACTACCTGTTTGCCACTTGCTTGAGCATCTTAATATATAAACTTAATATATAAATCAGTACAGAAGTAAAATGCATTTAATAATATTGCGCTTAAACATGAATATGTCTATGAAAGATACCGTGTGAAAAGATAATCACTATGCTGAGAGAGAAAAAAAATAGTAACAACGTTCGAATTTGAAATAAAAATAACGGTGGTAAACAGCCGCGGATCATAGCGCACTGAGCACACTAAATAAAGCACACTGAGCCCGTGCTGCCTTTGCACCGCATATACGAACCACACACGGACTGCACTGCAAACGGATGCTCGCTTAATTTCGTTCACTCTTTGCTGATATACAGCACTCAACTGCCATGCACTATATAGGGATTTAAGAATCATTGAAGACATCAGCGATTTCGGAGTCGACACCGAGAGTCGATTCCAGTGCTGGAGTCGACTCCGACTCTAGGGCTATTTGGTCGAGGAGTCGACTCTTTTGGAGTCGACTCCCCATCCCTAATGTTGATGTGTGTACACGTCTGTGTGGAAGCCCTACAGTTTCCGAAGTGAAGAAGGAATATTACTGAATTTATTAGTTTTCTGTTTCAGGTATGATTCTGTATGTCCATCAGTTTACACTGTAATGACGCTTGCAAACTCGCGCTGTGCCGCAAATCGTTCTGTTTTAAAACTAAAAGACGGAAAACAGACGTTTCCTCATGCTGAGAGATAAGCAGATGTATGTGTGTGAGAAAATATCATATATGGTGTTAAAAAAATGACACTGCGGATAAGAGCTCCTATTCTCTGTTTTTATTTAAGCTCCATTAGATGAGGCATGTTCGGAACATTCTCTTGCCGTTTACTGTTGCTGTCAGGAACAATTTTTTTTGTGGAAGGACAGCATTTAACGAACTTGCTTCAAAAAAGTAACATTTCAATACATACATTTTTGGTTTTAATATTTTTTATTGTGTGGTAACCTTTTTATAAAAGCAATAAGGTACTCGAGGCCGTGCTGTATCGTGAATAAATCACGGCTGAAGGGTGTTGATTTATTCACGATACAGCACAGCCTCGTACCTTATTGCTTACATAGAAAACAGTTATTTTAAATTGTAATAATATTTCACAGCATTACTGGTTTAAAAAAACGTAATGACCGTTTCTTTTGAATTGTAAAGTATATATAAAAATATTAATATTGTAAGTATAATATTATTGTAAATAATATTGTAAAATAAAATAAAATAAAAGCTTTTTAATTTCTGTGCACGTGACTGCACGGTGATTTGAACATGGCTTGTACAATCAGATTATAAGAGCCGCGATAATCTGTATTATTGCTTTAGAAACTTGACTGAGCTTGAGTCTGTCTTTCTCTCAGGTCGGTGAATGGAGTGTACCGTATTGGTCTGTTTGCTTTGAAAGACATCAACAGCGGAACAGAACTGACATATGACTACAACTTCCACTCCTTCAACACAGAAGAACAGGTATGTTGGAAGAGTTGTGGTCACCCGTATCCTGCATGTCTGGAACGTGCCTGTCTGAAGCATGTACATACACATGCACAGTGTGTATATATGCAGCTGTGTTTTGTAGCGGATGCTTGTACTTCATTCGTCCGGATCGGCGGTGTTGATTCAATCACTCATAGCCACTTAATAATTTCAGCCACAGAATCTAGAAGGGATGGGACTCCCAAAAAATGTATTTTTGTAAGCGTTTATTTTATTTATTTATTATATTACAATATGTATAATTACATTTCTATTTGCCTTTTTTTTTTTTTTTTTACATTTAAGCATCAGATTTTTCATTTGTGTTTGTTTATAGATTGAACCTCTAGTAGATGTTTAAAAATTTTCTCTTGCTTGCCAAATGATGTTTCTCTGCTCTTGTTGCTATGCAGCAAGTCTGCAAGTGTGGCTCAGAGGGTTGCCGTGGCATCATTGGCGGCAAGAGCCAGCGAATCAATGGGCTGCCGGGAAAGGGGGGCGGAGCCCGGAGGCTGGGGAGACTGAAAGAGAAACGCAAGTCCAAACACTCACTGAAGAAACGGGTATGACAGTTCATTCAATAATGATACACTACTATTGGCTTCAGTAGCTACTAGTACAACATTTTCCTAATGCAAAACAAATTTTGTTTCTATTTGACCTTTAAGGAGGAAGAATCCAGTGACAGCAGCAAGTTTTACCAGCACCTTTTAATGAAGCCTATGTCAAACAGAGAGAGGTAGGATGCCATCACACACTTTTTATTTTCTGGGCGCTGGTTTTAAAGGGTCATATTTTACATGCTTTGCGAGTCTAATTAAAAGTCAAGGATGTTTTTGTACCAAAAACAAGTCATAATTTCAGTTTACATTTGGCACATTGAATTAAACGGTGTGACTTTAAATGAAAATGACCTCTAATATAATAGACTAATCTCTCATACTCAGACATCCTCCACTGATTTCTTGTTTCATTTAGAAACTTTGTGCTGAAACATCGAGTGTTCCTGCTGCGGAATTGGGAGAAGATGCGGGAGAAACAGGAACTTCTGAAGCGAGAGGGAGAGCGAGAGAGGGACAACAGTGGTCTTTCTCTTTACACCCGCTGGGGAGGGGTCATCCGCGATGACGGCAACATCAAGTCAGGTGTGTGTGGACGTGCACACAAGTTATCAACTTGATCTCAAGTTTCTCATTATTCTGCTTAGAGTCTTCAGGTCAATGTTGCATGATTAGCATTGTGATGCTTTTTTCCCCAGATGTATTTCTGACTCAGTTCTCAGCGCTGCAGACGTCACGCTCTGTGCGCACACGCAGACTTGCGGCAGCCGAGGAGAACATGGAAGTTACACGCACTGCACGCCTGGCACACATCTTCAAGGAGATTTGTGACATGATCACAAGCTACAAGGGTAAACGGATGCTAATTCATTCACACAAACACCATCATACTCACACCCATAAAAACCTGCAGTTTTTGCTATTGATTGTATTGTTGGCAGTCTCTTCAACAGCTGCATAATCATTTTCATTATGCTCAGCAAGAAGCAAAGGTCATAATCATGGCGTAGACATTGAGTTTGACATGCATTTGTAGTTTGTGAACTTATCAAGTGTTGACACTCATTAGTTATTTGTTCTGATGGAAATCTCATTTTAAATGATTTAGTTATGCAAAATTCAATTAGTGAGGTATGCGATTCTGCAAAAGGCTTTGATTTTGATTTCATCTTGAACGTTGATTCTACTTTCAATTTAATCTTAGTGCATTTTTGTTTTATTGCCTCAGTGTCATGAGACTTACTTTCACATAAACACATTGCTTATGACCTGCATTCTCACATAATCAGTTGATTTCTTGTTCTTTGAAGATTCATCTGGTCAGACTCTCGCTGCTCCGCTGCTTAACTTGCCTTCGAGGAAGAGGTGAGAACAATATTATGCTCTTAGTACAGATTATTTCCTATATAAATATGTACTTTTTGAGTATTTGGTGCAGTTAAAGGGTCTACAGAGGCTTTGTTGTTAGAGACCTGCAAATATGGCTGTTATAACATTCTGACGTATTAATAACTGCAGTGAGAACAGTCTAAGTTGTGTTTTGTGGTCACTGTGGCGTCTTCATCTTTCACAGCAATACTTACTTTTTGTGCTATGTCCATATGTGTCCACAGGAATGTACAGTACTATGAGAAGGTCACCGATCCGCTAGATCTCAGTACCATAGAGAAGCAGATCCTCACTGGACACTACAAAACTGTCGAGGCATTTGATGCAGACATGCTCAAAGTGTTTCGCAATGCTGAGGTTAGTGTCACTTGCACTCATTACTCACAAATATGATTATAGCAGGCTATAATGTAAATCATTATGATATCATTATAGGTAATGATAATGAAAATAATTATAATTAATAATTAATAAAAATAATTTTGTCCTCATTAAAAAAAGTGTCAAAATAAAAATTAACAAAACCAAAAATAAAAAATAATATAATTTTTTTTTTTTTACAATTAATTCATTTCATTACATTTTTATTTAATTTCGAACAAAGAAAATATATATAAAACAAAATATACAAACACAATAAATGTGTTGCAACATAATATAGGCAAACCCACATCTACCAAATGCTGCAAACAAGAATTACAAGTCCGAAATGACTTCTCTAAATTAGACATGCAGAAAACACTTCAAAGAATCTTCTCTGGCTTATTTTGTATTACTTTCCTTAATCTCTCTTGTACATTTCCTTATTCTCAACAGAAATATTATGGCCGTAAGTCTGCTGTAGGTCGTGATGTGTGCCGGCTGAGGAAGGCGTACTACGGTGCGCGTCATGAGGCTGCTGTCCAGATTGATGAAATTGTGGGCGAGACGGCCAGTGAGGCCGACAGCTCTGATTCGCTGGAGAGGGACCACGCCCACCATCACCATGACGGAGGAGGCAGCCATGACAAAGACGATGATGTGATTCGCTGCATCTGTGGCATGTACAAGGATGAGGGGCTCATGATCCAGTGTGAGAAGTGCATGGTATGTGCTCATAAGTAAGATTACGGATTTGAATCCCTAATCTCCCTGTTGAGGAGAGCTGTGCCCAAACTAAAGGTTTTCACCTGTACAATTGGCAAGTCAGAATTCATTTCTAGAGACCTGAATATTAAAGAGGCTTGGGAATACAGTCTTTTGTTACAAAAAGCAACCATCTAGAACACCATACCAACTGCATTGCAACATCCTACATACCAGGGGCGTTTCATCCGAGGAGGCAAGGGAGGCAGTGTCTCCTCTCCTCAAAAGTGGATGAGAAAATAATCGATATTACAAAAATAAAACAATGCAAATATGACTAAATATGACATTAAATGTCTAAAAGTCACTCGTTTTTATAGAGTGTCTATTTACAAGTGCAAATAGCCCGCCTTGTTGGCAGAGGCTATTTACACTAACTCCGCCCATCAATGTGTGATTACAAAGCATTACAAAAGACTATCGTCTAATAACAGCTCCAGTGGCGCAGATGGTAAAGTTGTGTTGAAGTCATTTTTGACGCAATCGACTGGGGTTCGAATTGCGTTTTGCCGAACTTTTTTTTTTCTACTTTTTCAAATCAGATATCACGTCGTTGTTATTGTTATTAAGACTTTCTACAGAGACCCTAAAGCGTGCTGTGACTTTTCTGGAGGCTCATTGAGTTGAATGGGGGAAAGTCACGTGAGAGGAGGCAATGCCTCCGTCGCCGCGCTATAATTGGATATGATTGGATGTGATTGGTTTGTGTGATAAATCCCGCCTCTTGTTTTCGTGCAAGCTCTCGGCCTGAATGAAGATTAGCTATTTACACTTAGTGTTAACATTAAGTGTAACAAGGACATGAATTATATATATATAAATATATATACAGTATATATAACTGCCGCCTCATAAAACACCACCGCACGCCACTGCTACATACCATTCGGAACACCTTAGCAACACCCTGGCAAGAACCAACAGCTTTTTACCTACATAGCAACACCCTAAATACCACTCAGAACACCTTAGCAACACACTCAAACTGCAGAGCAACACCTTAAATACCATTCAGAACACCTTCGCAACACCCTGGCAACCAAAAACATCAACAGCCTACTAACTGCATAGCAACACCCTAAATAACACTCAGAACACCTTAGCAACATCATTGCAACCACCTACGACACCCTTAATACCATTCAGAACACCTTAGCAACACCCTGGCGACCAGCTACAACAACCTAGCTTTACTGCAGCAAATTTTCCACAGGCCGCCAACAATCGTATTTTCTTTAGAAAATGTGAAAAGCTCCATATCTTTTTAAATCTGTAGTCTACAGGTATTTTATGAAGACAGGCAGACAATATTTTTTCTATTAGGCAAGATATGCTAATATCAATTTTAGTTTAGTATTATTTCTATACTATTATTGGATGCATTAATATTTTGACTTGGCCTTTGTTTTTATATTTTCAGTTTAGTTTACGTTTTAGTGAGTTTGCTATGTGCTTTTATAATTTTTATTTTCTTTAATATTTCTAAATAGCTTTATTAAATTTTTTTAGTTATAGTAATTTTAGTACGTCAACCTGAACTTATTTACATCAGTTTATGTGCTTTTATAATTTGTATTTATTTTTTTCTTTAATATTTCTAAATAGCTGTATTCAATGTTTTTTTATTTTTTTATTTTTAGTAATTTTAGTACGTCGACCTGAACTTATTTACATCAGTTTACATTGCAACATTTCTAATGTTGAAATTTGTTTTTCATCTAATATTTATAGTTAATTATTAATTATTCATGTTGTTCATGTAATATGTTGTGTATTGATTTTAAACCATGTGCAATTGGGGGAAGTATAGGTAATCTATCTCTCGGTTTCTGTCGGTCAGGTGTGGCAGCACTGTGATTGTATGCGTTTGGAGGCGGATGTGGAGCATTATCTCTGTGAGCTGTGTGACCCTCGTCCAGTGGACAGGGTATGTGACCTTTCAGTCTGTGTAACTTTACAATTCTTTCTTCCTCTCTGACTGTGTTTAGCACGGCCATATGGTCTTTTATCACAACATTTTAAAGGTCACCCCAGGATTAAGATCTCCTCTGTCATTCAGGAAGTTTGGAACTCTTGAAAGCTGTTTGTGTGTGTGTGTGTTTGTCTTTTATGCATTTCCTGTCATGTTTCAACAGGAGGTCCCAATGGTGCCCCAACCCAGCTATGCCCAGTCAGGATCCATCTATTATATATGCCTGCTTCGTGATGACTTACTATTGCATCAGGGTACGTGCATGTGTGTGTTTGTGAAATGAAATCTGCACTACTGTTCAAAGGTTTGGGGGTCAGTATTTTATTTTTTAAAAGAAATTAATACTTTTATTCAGCATGGACACATTTAATAGATAAAAAGACAATAAAGACATTTATAATATTACAATTCCTATTTCTGTTTTTGAGCATTCCGTTCATCAAAGAATCCACAAAAAATATTAAGCAGCAGAACCGTTTCCAGCGTTGATCAGAAGAAATGTTTCTTGAGCAGCAAATCAGCAGATTAGAATGATTTCTGAAGGATCATGTGACACAGAAGACTGGACCAAATTACATGCTTATAATGGCTGCTGAAAATTCAGTTCAGGAATAAATTGTTAAAATATTTTAAAATAGAAAACAGTTATTTTACACTGTAATAATATTTCACAATATTACTGTTTTTACTGTGTTTATGATCAAATAAATGCAGCCTCGGTGAGCATGAGACATTTTTCAAAAAACTTACAGACTCCAGCTGTAGTGTATATTGTAATATTTTGGTTCAAATGGTTTCCAGATTGGCCGGCATATTTAAGTTTATTTATGTTTGCATGTGGTTGTTGCAGGTGACTGTGTGTACCTCATGAGAGACAGCAGACGCACAACAGAAGGTCAGCCGGTGCGTCAGTCATACCGCCTCCTGTCTCATATCAACAGAGACAAACTGGACATCTTCCGTATCGAGAAACTCTGGAAAAATGAAAAGTGAGGGTCACCACACTCCCAATATTTAAAATGTTTCCTTATTCAATTCTTTATCTAAACTCTTAATTCAAAATTAAGCATTGACATCCTTGTTGACCCTGGAAAAACATTCCTATCATCCAAACAGATTTTAGCGTAAAGGTTAGGCTAAGGCTTGAACAAAGTTCTTATCCTCCTGTCAATAGCTTCTGGTTGTAGATGTAGGATTGTTTGAAAGGAATATGTCTTGCTTGACTAAATCGTCATTGTCAATGCTTGTTCTGTTAATCAACAGAAGCATGGACCTTAGATTTGTTCTTGACTCTTATTTTCTCTCTTTAGAGGTGAGAGGTTTGCCTTTGGTCATCACTACTTTCGTCCCCACGAGACGCACCACTCTCCTTCCCGTCGCTTCTATCATAACGAGTTGTTCCGAGTGCCTCTCTATGAGATCATACCACTGGAGGCGGTGGTGGGAACGTGCTGTGTGTTGGACCTGTATACTTACTGCAAGGGTGAGACGTTCACACATACAACAGTTTTACATAAACAAATCAACAGTGAGATTCAAGAAATGTACTGAACCAGCTGTTACTTGCTGAAAACCCCATACACTTTGCATGCTAATGCCTGCTGCTCTTGCTAATGGATTCAGGTCGTCCAAAAGGGGTAAAGGAACAGGACGTTTACATCTGCGACTACCGGCTGGATAAATCGGCACACCTGTTCTACAAGATCCACCGCAACCGGTACCCAGTGTGCACCAAGCCCTATGCGTTCAACCACTTCCCCAAGAGACTGACGCCGAAGAGGGACTTCTCAGTGAGTAATTGTATAAGCTGTGAATCTCACAAAACTGATAAAGAAGTGAACAAAAATAAGAAGGATTTTTAGAACCATTAAGATTTTTATTATAATAAAAAATATTTTAATTATTTATTATTTTAATTATTTTAATTAGACATTAATAATTATATTATTTTGTGTAATATTACATATTTTATTATTTAATATGGCTATATTGTCACAAAATAAATTTTTGGTCTTTTAATGGTGCACATTTTAATATTTAATATAAACTGTTACATTATATCACAAAATGTTTTCTTGGAGGGTGAAATTTGACCTGGACGTTTCTTTTCTGAGATTCACCCACAACAAATTATTGACAATAATACATATTTTTGTATTCATATTTTACATTATTACTTGGGAAATTATGCTATTAATATTAATAATTATTATTCTTATTAACTATTTTGTTACTTTGTTTTTAAAGTTTGATATATTACATTACAGATGTTTTTTTTTACCTAGACATTTCTTTCTGAGTTTCAGCTAATAATTTATTTTATTCATATTTTTACAGATTTAAATGGGAAATAATTTATTAATATTTATTTATATTAATAAATAATTTATTCATATTTATTTATATTAATAGTTGTGTTACTTTGCGTTTTAATATTACTATTCTAATTACTGTATATGTGTGTGTGCGAGTGTGTACAATTATTTTTTTTATTTATTCATTTTCTTTTTAAGGTTGACATTTTAATTGGACATTCCTTTTTGGGAGTCACCCATAAATTATAGCCCATAATTTTTTATTGTATTCATATTTTGACAGTTTTAGATGGGATGGGAATTGGCGTTATCGACTGTCTGTAAATCTGATTAAATGAAGTCTGCTTTTTTCATTGTTGACGCATAACTAATTAACTCATGCTAGTTGCTTCCACTTACTTTTTAAAAATGTTATCTCTGACTGCAGCCTCACTATGTGCCGGATAACTACAAGAGGAATGGCGGCCGCTCTGCCTGGAAGAGTGAGCGGCCCAAAGGTGCATCAACGTGCGATGAAGAGCCCTCCCCCAGCGCATCATGTGATCGGCTGTCTGCTGGCTTCTCAAAAGATGGGGACGAGGACGGAGGGAGAGGAGCAGAGGGAGAGATGGAGACCACGCAGGAGGACTCCAGCGCCGCTGTATCCCAGCTATCCACATCACAGGAAAGGAGGACAGGTGGGGAGGAAGAAGACATGGCCGAAGAAGAGGAGGGTGGAGAGAGGGTAGAGAGGAGAGAGACGGATGAGGGCTCCCGAGAGAGGGGAGGAGGAGGGCGGGATGCGTTGGACGCCCCATGCTTATCCTCACTCTCCTCTTTACCTCTTCATCCATCAATCCTGGGAAGAAGGGAAGCACAGAGAGAGCGACTGAACAAGATTCTGCTCGACCTGCTGCACCGGGCGCCCAGCAAGAATGGTAAGAAAAAAAAATATGTATTTAACCAAAAGGCTTTAGTAACATTACATTCCTTCCAACCTAATTAAATTCCTTAAATTAAATAATGTAAAAGCCTCTTTATTGTTGCCTTTATTTTGGGGGTTCAATAACCTAATATTTCTTCTTTGTTGCTCCAAGCACAAATACTGAATGCTCTTTTGAAATGGGAAGATTTCTTTGAAAAGGACTTAAAAGAATCACTTAAAGTTCCTCAAATGATTCACTGGAATATTGAAATTCATTGAATTCATTCACTGGAAATTCACTGAAATATTTAATGCAAACTGTATTAAATTATATCACAGAATTTATTCATTTTTTTCGGGTTCTGGAAAAAATTCTGATTTTTGTAGGGGTAAAAATGTGACCTGGACATTTCTTTCTGTTACCCATAAATGTTAATATGGTCAGTAATTTGTTATTTTATTCGTAATTTACAATTTTATTATTCATATTAATGATATTACATTATATTAATATTCATTATGATATTACTTTTAAATTAATTATCAATATTAAAAGTATTATTATTTTAAAGTTGTTTTAAAGTTTTATATAACTATATTATAGTACACTACAAAATATTATGTTGTCTTATTTTTTGAAAACATTTGTTGAAATTTGACCTGGACATGTCTTTGTTAGATTCACCCATAAATGTTACCATGATCAATCATTTGTTATTCATATATATATATACTTTTTAATTTATTTTTTGATATTTTCATATTTTTAGTTTTTTCAGTTTAGATGGGAAATATTATTAATGTTTAATGTAATTATTAAGAATATTTATAATATTATTACTTAATATTTTAATATTTAACCAGTTTTGTTTTGATTTAAAAAAACTGTTCATAAAGAACTGATTCTTAGAACTTATTTTATATACATACAAAAAACCACCATGTGTATTCATAATCTGCTCTTGTAGCCCCACACTACTACAAATCTAATGTAACCTCTAGTTTGATGAAAACCAATGTCTTTATCTCTCTCTTACAGCGATAGATGTGACGTATCTTCTGGAGGAAGGCTCTGGTCGCCGCCTCCGCAGACGGACACTTGGATTGAGCGAATTTATTTGCAGGAAGTAATGCTGACAACACTCTGCCGAGCACGCCTGCAGAGCAGCAAGAGAATAATGAAAATGGAGGAGCAGAGGTGGACTACACCTGGCAACAAGGGGGAAAGCAGCGGTGAAAGGCGACACGTTCATATTTATATCTTGCAGCTTCTTTTTCTAAAGGAGCTACAAGAGAGACCAGCCCGAGCTTCGTGCACTAAGGACATGCAATTTGCTGCAAGTCGTCAACCTTGATGCATTTAAAAAGTACAAGTGTCAAACATAGGAAAGTTTAAACTGAAGAAAAAAGGCGACGCTTTGAAATTATAACCTAATTATTGCAGATGAACTATGACTTCACTGGTCAAATGTGTCCTATGACTAAGTGGTACTATATTTGGCCTTCGTTTCAGGTGCAAATGGAAAAATGGGAGTCCGGCGCCACCTTATGGTCGACAATGGGAATGACTTGAGTACAGCCAAGAAAGAAAATGAGGCAAAAAAAGAATTAGAAGCATCATAGGAGGTGCAGTGTAGCGCACACACACTGCCCATAGACTGAGAAATAGAGAGAAAGTAGAGACCTGAGAAAGAACGTTGGCTAACTGCACTTTTAACAACAACAAGGACATCATTCGCTCCCGGAGATGTATGGATAAGACACACTAACACTCACGCAGTATTGATCAATGCTGTATGATAAAGCAAAACATAAGTATGTTACCTTCTTTTTCTGTTTGTTTTTTGTTATACTCTAATTACATTAGGAATGGAGCACGACGGGGGTATCCATATTTGTGAGCTCGGGACTTCGGGACTGGGCTGGAATGTTTCGCTTCTGTTATTGTGGCCATTGTGATTGGTTAGAATGGCTGCCAGCCCCGCCCCTTTTTAAAAAGTATTTAATTCACCAGCTCAAAAAAACAACAAAAAACAAAATCTAGCAGTGGAGGTGCGCTGGCTTTATATATATAACGCCTTAGAATGCCGTTATCTTGAGCGTTTTTTTGTTTATGGTAGTGTGTGAGATTCTTTACGGTGTTTGTGTGTGTGTGTGTGTGAGCCCATTCTAATAATATAAATACGAAAGAGGAAACAACTAAGGGCTTGACAGCAGTTAATAAACAGTTAAATTCACAAGAACTTATTGTATCATGTGATGTCATATTTTTTGTGAGTGGCTTGTAGGGCAGGTGGGATGGGGTCGGGTCCAGGATTTAGTGTTGTTGTTTTCTTTTATTGTTTTTAATGGCCTTTCAGGTTGCCATGGAGAATGTTTATAAACAAAATCATGATGAGAGTTTTGCTCTTAATGCATCAGCTATGACAGATAAGTAATTCAAACCCCTTAGATGGACCGACAAGAAAATTAAAAAAACAATGAAAACTGACAAACGAAAGGAAAATTGTATAGTGCCAAGCTATGTATATAAACAGACGGCAAAATGTGAGAAATGTCTCCAAAAGCAATATCTTGATAATGGATTTTGTGTATTGTATTGTACAGGATTCAGCCCTATATGTATTATTATTGTTATTATTATTATTATTACGATTCTTATGATTATTATGCGATTTGTATTGACAGAACTGTCACATTTAACATTACGAGATGTGGACGAGAAAGCGGCAGATATTATGATTAATAATCGCTACAAATTTCCTGCGCAAGCGACAAACCGTCTGAAAGTTTGTTTTTCAGAAACATGAATTGAGCTCAGTGCGAGAGGGAGGATCGTCTGATGGACTTTGTCGAAGGGGACATCGCAATGACCCCACACCTGGCACCCGTAACTGTAATAATTAATATTAATATTATTATAATTATTATTATTACTTTTTGAGGAGAAAAATATATATTGTTCCTCGTTTTTTGCTGCAAAGTGTTGAACACTAAAAAAACAAGCCAACATAAAAATGTAAAATGATATTTTGGCAGAAAAAAAGAAGCTGTCAACCCAATATCATGTTCTTAATCTCCTTTTTAATTTGTACTTTTTTTTTTTTTTTCAAATGAGAATTGGACATTGTTTTTTGTGATAGCAGTCATAAATATAATGCTTGTATTTCTTGTATTTGTGTGTTTTTGTGTGATTTGTTTAGTTATTTTTAGACAATCACAGAATAAGATGCAAGCATTGTATATGGACAGACTGGCAGGCATTTTGTGATGTTGTGTACAGTTTGTCGAAACTTCTTCCACTCTGGTTCAAAGTTTGTAATTATAAAGTCATGAAAAATGCTGTTGGTTTTTACTTTGTTTTATATTCTATTCGTTTTGTTTGTTTGTTTTTTAATAAAAAGCACTACATTATTGTGAATATACTTGCCTGTTGCTCATACATTTAGCAGAGAGTCTGTGAAACAGTTCTTTAGGTCATAACCGTTATTACTCCAGGTATACAGACAAATCGAATTTTAACTGTATGGACAGTCATTACATCTTCAAATAAAGTGAATTTTAACTATTGCGTAGCACATTGACATTGTGTACCATCATTTGAACTAACAAATACATATAATAAAAACACTTAGTAAATAAATACATTGTTTAATGCTCTCTAGTTAATGCCACACATAACTGATGTTTTCACATATATTGACTTTGATGCAGTTCCTAATTCTTGAAACATTTATCTGCCATTTGTTTTGAAAAAGGCAACATTTTTGCTTTGAAATTAATCCAAGATGATAAAAAATAAAATGTTATGTGCCTCTTCATGTCTCCTAATTTTATCATACCTTTTGACTCATTCTTCATAAAGATTATAGTGTTACATTTAAGATGTATTACTGTGTACTGACAGAAGAAATATATTAATTTGAAAAAACAAAACAAAACAGGTGTGGGTATTTATGAAAATATTTATTAAATCGTTACTCTAATTCATCGTACAGCTTATCAAATTACACCTCCAGAAAAATAGTTCCTGCAGTTAATATATGTATGATATACAAAATGTATATTTTTATTTTATTTTCTGCGTGACAGAGGTAACAATTCAACAGATGGAGCTGAAAATCTTTTTAAACCACCCTGCTGTCTCAGTAGTTTATTACTGTATGAATTCAAGTAGGTTTGTCAATTTTTTATATTAGTTATTTGACACATCATTTTTGTTGTATCTAATACTGGTGACCGTTTTTGAGTGACAGGCAAGATGGTAATTTTTCTGTTTGGCGCCATCCGCTAGGTGACGCCAGCGCGAGCTGTTGGCATAGCAACGAAACACAACCTGAGCTGACAACATGCTGAAAAAAAAGTTAATTCACTATATATTTATTATAATTATTAATAATTTGTATTAATTATTTAGTTTTGTTTTAGGCTTAACCAACTGTTGGTAATTTTCCGCTTAAAAGATGAAAAAACGAGTTGAAAAATCCTCCAAGGAGAAAGTGGACAAGGTGGATTCTGTGACTGACGAAGAACCACCTAAAACCGCAGGTATGTGACTTTAAAGACAAATAGACAGACTAGATTCTGGCTTCATGTGATCTTTAAATAACCAAAATATATGCCATGTCCAAAGATAGGCTGTTTGTTGGAGTTAAAATGCTGTGTGATAGTCCCTAACGCACATAAAGTCAACTGAATGTCAGTGTTTTTGTATCGCTCACACTAGATGATTACCAGTGTTCAGGAAATCTGGAGCAGGACTTCACAAAACTGTGTAAACTCATGGGTGTGAAAGACGTCCCTTCTGTGAAGATAAAGCAGTCATCATCTACAAATAGAGGAGTTATGGGTAAATACTGTTGTCAGTGGTGGACAGTAACGGAGTAACGTTAACTTAGTTTTACTTCGTTACTGTACTTAAGTACATTTTTCAAGTATCTGTACTTTACTGGAGTAGTTTTATTTTGCGTAACTTTTACTTCACTACATTCCAAAGCATAAGATCGTACTTTTTACTTCACTACATTTCACAAAACATATCGTTACTCCTTATAATATATCACGTGCTCCGACACGCAGAAGCGGTGTCTGATTCAAGAACGAACTGATTCTTTTCAATGAATCTTTTAAATCGGTTCGCAAACCGCACCAAACGATTCATTCACGAATTGGAATGATCCGATTGCAGCTGTTCTCGAGTCGACAACTCACTGATTCAAATGAACCGTTTAGTGCGAGTCTCGAGTGAACTGAATTCACAAGTAAGGCCCTGTCCCAAATGGAACACTTCATGTGCACATGCGGTCTTATGGACTTACAATGGCCGCCGCGTGCGCGTGTCCGTTAAGTCCACGAGACCGTAGGGTGTCCCATTTGTCATTTTAGCGTTCAGAAGGGTGCTCGCGAGCGCCGTCGATCCGCACTTCTACCGAGCCCGCACTGGGGCGAGCTCCGCAGACTTCTACCCGACAGTCAAAGCGGCATTACGTCACGAAAGTGCGGACTCAGAGGAAGACCGCGAGGGTTTAGGGTGCCATTTGGGACAGGGCCTAAGAACCGGGAGATCTTGTGAGGGTGCGCGTGACTGATGCTGCTAAAAGTAAGTTGCTAATGTCGAATTTTAGAATTAATTATTGTAACTGAAAATCATATTTAGGTCAAAACTGTCAGTTGTTTGTGAACTAAATCTGCTGTAAAGGGTGGTCTATTTAAGCCCACTGAAATGTTTGAATGCAGACACATCAATATCAGTGTCTCTATGTTTTAGGTAAAAAAAACAATACATTAAAATAACAGATTAAATAAAAATAACTCATATATCTGTGATGTTCTGCAAAACAACAAGCTTTAAAACACTTTGTTCTTGCTGCTGAAAATCAGATGGTCAAATGTTTTCTCTCAGGTACATCGCAGTGTAAGCTTCATAGTGAACATTACTACATCACTCTTGTCAACGTAGTCCATATCAACAACAAAAATATATCTTGACTCCATATAGTGGTTATTTAGGGAAAATCCCAGGTATTTTGAGCAGTAGGTTTATAAAAAATATGTGCTAATATAAAATTAAATTAAGTGACCTATATAAAATTGCAAAATAAATCTATCTATCAGTACTTTTTTACTGAAGTACATAAAAAATAGAGTACTTTTGTACTTTCACTCGAGTAAAATTGAAAAAGGAGTACTTTTACTGGAGTAATATTTTATTATACGTATCTGTACTTTTACTCAAGTACTTGATTTGTGTACTTCGTCCACCACTGACTGTTGTACATAAGATGTACATTATAATGTCTACTCTACTAAAGGATTATATTTTTATATTGCCGTATGGTTTATTCTTAATACTATTTATTTGTCTCTTTTATTAAAAACTCAATTTTTTCCTAATAAAAACCCTAACCCGGACTGAAGAGGACAATCAATTTCAGACATCCTTAGAAAGTAAAATGACAACATGGTCCTCTAAGCCTTGCCTCCGGATAGAGCTGGAGAACGAAGACCACGGCAGTGTAAAGGAAGTCAAAATATCTGGTAAGGCTGTTGCTTCTTCGTAAACAATAAGGTGTGGCTGTTCACACTCCTAAGAAATGTTTAATATCAAAATGTCTTTGTTTACTATTGTTGTTATTTATTAATTTTTTTCATTTAACACATTTTACATCAGTGTACAAAAAATAACATATAGTGATATACACATACACAACATGGAGGGGGGGGGGGGGAACAAAACAAAAAAACATGCTTACTTGTTCAGATGGCAATATACGGTGAAAATTCTTATTTGGGTCATATTCCAAGACAGTAAATATCCACACAGGTGCTGTGACTGACTGCCACGTACTCTTCAGAACATTAGATTCATCCCCGCTGGAGCCGTGCCGACTCACAACACATGCAAGCTAGATAATTCCGCACGCAATTCCAGGTTTTCAAAAAGAGATGGCGACAAAGAGGCAAAACTTTCGGACTGCAGCTTTAATTATACAAACATTATGTAGATTAGCCCATATAAAATCCTGCATTCAACATATTCTTCTATATTCTTAATATTCTTTTCACACACAAGAGGGGGAAAAACGGGAAAACATTATGAATTCATCACTCCTCCACTCCAAAAAAACTAATAAAGGGTGACCACATTTCTACATAAGATCTGATGTTCTTTCTAGCTACAGCAGCCATCCTTTCCATTACCATGTATTCTAATAATACATTTAACCTATGGTTAATATTTAATGACTGCTTAGTTTTCCAATGTTGGAGAATAGTTTATTTAGCTAGAGTTAGAGCAATGTAGACTAATTTTGCATAATGTGGAGCAACATCAGTCTCCGAAAATAATCCTAACAAACAAAATGAAGGAGACACTGGTAATTCAATCCCAAGTACAATATGTAATTTCTCTATAACCCCCAACCAAAAATTCTGCACAGGACTACAATACCATAAGGAGTGGAGGTAAGTATCTACAGTACCGAGATTACATTGGACACAGATGGGTGAATTAATAAAACCTATTTTATGTTTTCTGTATTGTGTAATATGTACTCAGTCTGTGCAAAATCTTATATTGAATAAGTTGTAAATTAGAATTATTAATCAAAGAGAACATGTTTTTACAAATTTGTGTCCACACATTAAAATCCTGGGAATGAGATATATCGGAGTCCCATTTTTCAGTAGGTAGGTACATCAACGTATCTGTACTAAGTAATAATTTATATAATTTAGATAACATTCTTTTTGAAGGTGGAACTATTCTGATCTGAGTAACAAATGCAGAAGGTTGAAGCGTATTGAAATGAATATTTATTTTATTCCTGATTACCTCCTTTATATGTAAATAATAGGGGTGTGACGAGACACTTATCCCACGAGACCAGACGAGACACGAGAATGGGTTCACGAGAATGAGACGAGATTTTTAGACTTTTTAAAATAAATCCTCAGTTATGAAATATATAGGGGAAAATAGTCTTTTATTCAACTGAAAAATGCAAAATGTGCATTTTGAAATCAACTTGTACTTTATGAAATTAAACATCTATTTTAATGAATTTTATGCAGTAATAAACAACATGTAAACACTGCGAAATGTTTTGCCACAAACTCAACTGACAGGCAAGTAATTGCACAAAAATTATAAATAGTATAAATAAAAATAAATAATAAACAACACAAATATCCCTTTAAAGTGGAAGTGAAGCAGTCAGTCAAGTTTACATTATTTAGTAAACTGATTTACACTTTAATAAAAAATATATATATAATAAACACGATTAATGTATCCGTTTAAAAGAATAAAGCAGTGATTCCCAAACTGGGGGGCGCGGCAAGGCTGAGGGATCGTGTACAGTCAGCAGATTATTTTGCAAAAGAAACCTCTGCATGGTGATAAAGACTACACTGCGTAATTTTCCCTCTTATCAAGCGGCCACTTGCCTGATAAGTAAATAATTGAACGCAATATATTAATGTGACATATTTTAATTACCTCAAAATGACTCGCAGTACCCGCTTGAGCGCTCCGTTATCAATTGTAGCAGTTGTGGTTGTATCAATAACAGACCACTAGATGGCGCGATTGAAGAATCAGAGTTGTATTGCAGGGAGCCATGTAGATATAAATGAACGATGCATGGTTCTGCTCTAAGCATGTAAGTTACACGTTTGTGAAAATACTGCCAGTGCCATGTACGTAAAGCAGATGATGAATATACATATGATTCACAAATACCAAAATGGTGTGTCTCTGGCATATAGGCTTTTTGCGTGCGTGCGCACAGAAACGGTCTATCACAGCACGCAAGTACCGCACTGAAATCTCTTTCGCGCTTTCTCACGCTTGAATGGCTTAAAACACTTTAATGTTTAAACTGACAAGGCTTAAAACACGTGAGAATGATAAACTTTCTTCAGGAAGCAGCACTAGCCCAATCTTTCAGATAGGTAGATAGGTGATTAGTTAAACACTGGAGCATCCTGTTAACCGCAGGTAACATTAAGCATATTGTATTCGCAGGTGAACATAAAATATCTTACATACCACTACTGGTGAATGAGCCAGTGTAATGCAAATATGTCTGAAAGGTCTGACAAATGCCAGTAGCTGAGGATATCGTCTTTAAGGAGAATTTATTCATTATTTACTAGGGGTGTGACAAGATCTCCTGGCACGAGATGTCTCGCGAGATCTCGTGCCAGGAGATCTCGTCACACCCCTAGTAAAAAATGAATAAATTCTCCTTAAAGAATAGCATAATTAGATGTTACATTTTTGAAGGAGATAAACTTACTATCAGAAAATGATGAAGATGAGTTATGCCGCATTGACTCCATTTGGAGAAATAAATAGTTTTTTTGTTAAAATAGAAATCAGGATTATACCAAATTGGAGAATGTATACATGGATCCATTGAAGATTTAGTTATATTTAAAATTTTCCACCAAGACTTGAGAGTAGAAGAAATTAGTTTATTTTTAAAACAATTATGTTTTTTAATCAATGTTCCAATAAAATGTATATCACTTAATTTAATTTCATTACAATCATATTGTTCCAAATCCATCCAAGCATCATCTGAATGAATGTGTATCCACTTAGTAAGAAATTGTAACTGATTTGCTATATAATACATTAAAAAGTTTGGAGCGTCTAAGCCCCCCTGACCCCTGTAATTTATTTTTTTGCAAAATAGATAGACTAATTCTAACTTTCTTATCTTTCCAATAAAAACCAGATATAATTGAGTTCAGTGATTGGAACCATTTAGAAGAAGGCTCAAATGGAATCATTGAAAATAAATAATTAATCTGAGGGAGGATTTTAATTATGACTGTTGCCATTCGCCCTATTAAAGAAAGAGGCAAAGTATTCCAGCGTTTTAAACATTAGTAATTTTTGTTAATATCGGAGAGAAATTTAAATGAACAATTTCTGAAAGATTTGAAGAAATAATTACACCCAAGTATTTAATATTACCTCTAACATTTAATGAGAGTAGGGGTTGAGATGAAGGATTCCATGAATTTACAGTAATGGAAGTATTGTAGATTTGGTCCAATTTGGTATAATCAGAAATCTGTGAATATGATGATATAATCTTGAAAATTCCGTTAAGGAATTAGATGAATCTTGAAGATACAACAATATATCATCTGCATACACATTTATTTTATGTTCTATGTTACCGATATGCCTTGAATATTTACATTTTGGCGAACTGCCAGTGGCTTTGATTACGCTGTGATATATCAATTATATTAAGTCTTCTTAAATTACTTGAAGAATGGCGACCTTTAATGAATCCAGTTCGATCTTTATGTATAATTGTAGAAATTGTTGATTCCAAGCGAAATGCAAGAGCTTTAGAATTTATCTTAATATCAGTATTTATCAAGGATAGTGAACGATAACTTGAAGGCAAAGTTGGATCTTTATCAGGTTTCAATAATAATCTTATTAAAGCTATCTTTATTTCTCTATACATTCTGCAAAACAATGGAGCCATTATGTCCCAAAAATGTTTAAAAAATTCTGCGGGAAACCCATCTGGCCCTGGAGCTTTATTATCATCAATGCATTATGCAACTCTGATAAAGTTAAAGGCATATCTAAATAATCAGCTTGTTTTTTTTGTTAAACTTGGAAGAATTAATTTATTTAAAAATAATTGAATATCTATTGATTTTGGATCATTTATAGAAGAATATAATTCATGATAAAATTTTTGAAAAACTGGCGATTGTTTACAATTACCCACATAATCATTAATAGTAGTAATAATTGATTTTTCTCTATTATATCTAAGTTGTTGCATCATAAATTTTACTTTCTTTAACGTGATATTCTCAATCAAAAATTTTATTTTTTTTATTTGTTCCCATAAGCTTTGATCCGGATTTTTAGTATATACGTTGTAATGTGGTGTTTGGGTTTTGTCTTGTTCATGTTTCCATGTCTTTATTTACACTGTAAATAAACTGCACTTGGGTTCTTCACTACTCTCGCCTTCAGTGGATGATTCGTTACATACGTCTATTAATTTTTTTCCTCTAAATTATGTCCTAAATTACTTTCTTGTTTTTTCTTATGGGATGAATATGAAATAATTTCCCCCCTAATTACTGCTTTCCAAGTTTCCCATAATACAGATGATGCAATATAAGGGGTATCATTATCTTTAAGAAAAATGTCCCATTCTTTCCTTATAAAGGTATCAAAATCGGGATCCTCCAATAATGAAAAATGAAACATTAAAACGCCATACAGATGGACTTTTAATGTTAAAACTATCAACCTTTGACTGTAATGATATAGGTGCATGATCACTAATTATTATAGGATGAATTTGAACATTAATGATATTCTGAATACTAGAATTACTCAACAACAACAAAATCAATTCGTGAAAATGACTTATGAACAGAAAAGAAAAAAGAATATTAGTTTGCTGTCTTGTTTTTAATTCTCCAACAGTCTCCAAGGCCCAAATCCTCCATGTATTGCTTTATTATAGCAGCCGATTGTGAATGTTCTCTATTAATCACCTTATTAGATCAATCTAAAACTGAATTTAAAACTACATTGAAATCACCACCAACCAATAAAATTGAATTACCTGATAAGCTAGAAATCTGTGAAAAAAGTAGATGAAAAAATTCAGGATCATATTTATTGGGGCTGTATAAATTAACAATAGTAAACATTTTATTATAAACTGTTAAAAGAATTATAATATATCTACCTTCTGCATCAGTAAGTATATTATTAAAAGATAATCTCTTATGAATTAGAATAGTAACCCCTCTTTGCCTTGAGTTAAACGAAGATGAAAAAACTTTTGTAAACTGACCATAATTAATCAACTGTTCATCAGAATGTGAGAGATGAGTTTCTTGCAGCAAACCAACATCCGAACCTAATTTCATTAAATAATTCAAAATTTTCAGTCTCTTTTTCTGTGTGCGAAAACCCCGAATATTCCAAGAAACAAAATTAAGTGTGTGCATATTACATGATTAGCTTTAAATCACCATAAATTTCTTAATCATATCATAATACATAGAATAATTAAATATAAGAATATTATTAAATCATCTCTGAGGCTAATTAACACTGGGTTAACTACGTTCAAATTTATACTATAGCAACAGATTTCCCATATACAATTCCTTAAGCAAAACGGCAACATGATTACAAATACCAAAAAAAAAAAGAATTCATAAACCACCAACCACAACAATAAGCAGGGGCAATATATAGCTTTGAATTCCCCCTCCCCCCCTTTTTTACCCTTTGAACGAGGCAATATTATTGCTCACACATTAATAATAAAGCTACACATAAATCTTAAAGGGGTCATATGATGCTGCTAAAAAGAACATTATTTTGTGTATTTGGTGTAATGAAATGTGTTTATGCGGTTTAAGGTTCAAAAAACACATTATTTTCCACATACTGTACATTATTGTTTCTCCTCTATGCCCCGCCTTTCTGAAACGCGTCGATTTTTACAAAACTAATCGGTCTGAAAAGCGAGGTGTGCTCTGATTGACCAGCTATCCAGTGCGATATTTGGGTTAAACTGTTTTGGAACAGTGTTGTAAATACAACTTAACCACTGATTTCTTGCCGTGTCCTCTTTTGGAAGGCCAAACAAAGTAGTTTCGCTTTCACAACGAAACAGCGTCACACACCGCGGCCTTGAGTGAGCGGAGGCCTAGAGTGAGCCGCGGCCTAAAGTGAGCGGAGGCAGGCGGGCGGGCTTGAGAACGGCGCAGCCCCCGGATTCGACGAAGGAGCGTCCGGCAGGCTTGCGGCAACCACATGTGACGACCCCGGGCTGGACTCCGCTTCGTCCA
>NW_015630021.1:552462-560003 GCF_001515625.1 Sinocyclocheilus rhinocerous
GTGACGTAGACATGTGGGGGCGTGTTAGAACGAGCCGTTTTAGGTAGGCATGGTTGACTCTTAACTTTTATAAAGAATATCTCTTTGGATTTGAGACTTTAGTCTTTGCAACTTTACAGATCTTCTTTATGCACCAAGAGCTTGTAACACTCCAAAGAGAAATGAAAAATTGAAATCGCATCATATGACCCTTTTAATACAGCCATGGAGTTATCGAAGGATCACGATAAAGTTGTGCCTCAATAAATAGTTTAAATAGTGTATTCCACACTTAAATATGCGTGTTTATTATTCAGTCTTTGTTGTTTCAGTATTGGATAAAGTATCTTTCGGCGCTCGTTGATTTCTCTTGGGAATTGATCATTTATCCCGAAATTTGATCCTTTAAGCTCTTTTCCTTTGCTGTTTATGATCTCTTTGTGCTTAAAGTGTTCTAGTTAGGCAACGAGGGCTTTTGCTGGTAAATTTGCTGACCCTATGCACCCGATGGAAGGAGATCGAATCAACAGTTTCTTTGTCAAGTTTAAGCTTCGAGATCATAAAATTTCTGACGAGTGCTTCTGGTTCATTGGAAGAAGGATTTTCAGGAATCCCAGTGAAGATCAAATTATCTCGCATACTCCTAGCTTGTATTTCAAGTAGAGTTTCATTAATTCTTCTATTTTCAGAAGTGAGAGTGTCAACTTATTTTGTAAGTGTTGCGACTGATGTCTGCAACTATTTATTTTCTATGTGAAGTTGTTCAGTTTGATCATATGCAAAATTCAAGCTGAATTGTTGTTATTTGTTGATAGGATGGAAGATGGATGAGGTGGTGCTTCAGGTGTTGAGCAGGATATTGCCGTCCCTCAGTAACTTACAGTGCTTACAGTAAGACTTTGAGTGTGTGTGTTGTATGTTTGCTTATGGGTGTCCATGTTACAAATAAACAGTATGATATGTAAATTTCCCATTAATGGTGATTCATTGCAGCATGTGGCGTGTGGGCCTGACGGATTACACTTTCACCTCCATGAGAAACACAGTGTCTTTGTGCTCAAATCTCAGGTAAGAACAGTCAAAGGCTAGAATGACTTATTAAGACCGACATTCAGTGTGTTATAAACTTTTAATTAATTAATTTCACATTAATTAAATCTCAGAATGTTATTTAAGGTTTAAATGATCATCTTTCATGAAATCATATCCACTAGTGGGCTATAGGCCTGCTAGTTTATGCTTTACACCACAGACAAAAGATCTATTTGGAAAATAAATTATGGTAATTGATACTGGAAAATCTGAAGACAACATCTACCAACTTATATCTTGCTAGGAAAGTGGTTTTGGAGGGCAATCCACTCCCTGAGCAGAGTTACCACTTACTCATAGCGGAAGACAGCATGTGAGTCATTTTCATTTTTAAACATACTTACACTGTCTTGGAGCACACAATGGTCTTCTCAATGTAGTAAATGAAGTTCAAGAAGCAGAGTTCTAGATGTCAAAATAAGTCTTTATTGGACAAAGCAACAAAGCCGAGATGACGGTCACCGCATCTGAGTCTTTGTCTGACCCAACATCCATGCTTATACCTTATTCTTATCAGTCTTTTAAACCAAAGATTGGTAGCTCGGTCTCTGATTGGTCTTATTCCTCTAGTTTTACTAATCGTGGACTCCTGCTAGTTTGAACCATTCTCCTAATACTTTTTATCTCATCCTCCCCCTGGACGCAGGTGTCCTCATAGGCCATTCATCAAACTTGTTTGTGCCATCCCTGACATATTCTTGGAAGTTACCCAAAGTTCACTGGTTCACTCAAGTTCATATGCGCTGTCCAATGGGGAGCACCTACACTTGCCAATTGGAAAGCACCTAGGACTCACAGTCTGCATTAAGACATCCAATATTGAAACAATAATTGAAACAATCACCATATTGATCAGTCTATTGATTATCGTTATAATCATACATCATATTTTCAAGTAAAATATCACAACACATTCCCCCCTCTGAGACTTTATCAAGTCTCACTTCTAAACCCTTTACTCAGAGTGCAACACCATAAGTCCACCTCTACCTTCCATTCATCTATGAACCAATAATGGTCCCCCAACAAATGGCTTCTTCATGATGCTGCACTCCGGAGGAAGTCGCATTAAAACATCTCTCCTCACAGTTGACTAGAGAAGAGTAAAAGTCTCTGCCTCCCTACCTATACATTCTTGGGGATCAATAAACAATTAATCAAAAACAATGTGTATTAAAGCATGTGCATGGAATGTCTTAGCCTTGCCCATGGTTGTCATGATTATGTAGAGTACATGAATGATTAGTCAAATGATAAAACTTATCAAAGGTTTCTTATCCCACGGTGCCAGAGGAACTCCAGGCATTCCCGGTAGCCTGTAACGCTATCTGGTGATGCTGTCCATCGTTGCCAGAGGAGCTTTCAGGCAAATCTCATTGCCCTCCAGCGCTATCTACTCCAACAACACTTGATGCTTATGTAGCAAATTAGCTCAAATTAATTACCATTAT
The DNA here is from genome assembly GCF_001515625.1 of Sinocyclocheilus rhinocerous. Taxonomy (NCBI): domain Eukaryota; kingdom Metazoa; phylum Chordata; class Actinopteri; order Cypriniformes; family Cyprinidae; genus Sinocyclocheilus; species Sinocyclocheilus rhinocerous. Next base: position 554,985 of record NW_015630021.1, read on the forward strand.
TTATATTAGCTGCCAGTAGTAACTGTTGCAGAATTAATATTACCATCAACTAATCTGTTCGTCCAGCGAACATTCAGAGTAATTTTATATCAACTCTAAGAAATGTAATTTTCGTGACCACAGAAAATAACTTACTAATGCACAGTGGTCACCAACGTGGTGCCCGTGGGCACCTGGTAGCTCGCAAGGAGTCTCTGAGTCGCCCGCCAAGGACGTTCTATAAATAGCCTAAATTAGCATTGGGCGATAAATGATATCATATCGAGATTATGATAAAATCTAAGTTAAAGTCACCATGAAATCAAAATGGAAAATTCTTATTTTTTAATGGAATACTGCAGTGTTTATTATAAATAATTTATCCGTGCACTTCATTATTTTTTAAAAATTCATGTGCCCTCATAATCTTTAATCAAAAACGTTAACCTCCCCGCCCCCTCTAAACGACTCATCTTCTCTTCCGGTCACGAGCTATGGCGCAAGGGCGGAGCTATCTGGAACTGCCAGCAGCTGCAGTGACATCAGTGACGTTTGGAATAAAATTCAGATCTGCCTCCATTTTGTTAGCAACGCCCCAGCTTCCAACGATCCAATCAATTCCCGAAGGACGAAATCAAGTCCCGCCCTCTCATTTCAGATGCCGTTTCACTCGGATATACGTCACAATAGAGAAGAAAAGACAATCGCAACTTCCGTTTCATGCCGACTTTAATAATGATGATAAGCTCTGGACATTTTTACTCAATATGGATTAATCACAACAGAAATAGATGTTACAGCAACCATTCAGTGCATGTGGCTAATAATTCTGCATGTTCTGTGTGAATGCGTGGAGTAGTTTCATCTGATACACAAACTAAAACACACGTGACTCGCGGTGTTTTCAGCGTCTCCGTCTCAATATATGAGGACATGAACACATGCACTTCATCTTCAGAGCTGCTCTGAAAGTCACTTCACCAGCTTTATGCAGTTTCATTTGAGAAAAAATACCGTCAAATACACGCTGAAACTAAAACTAAAACTGAAAGACCTTCACGACAAACCGTCAAAATAAAAGTCCGGTTTAACTTGAAATTATATGACTGAATATATTACTACTGTATACTACAATGCAGTTCTCAAAGTAATAATAATATTATTATTCTTAAGGAATATCATACAACCAAGTTATTTTTTATTATTACTAATTTATACAGTTCTGTTGTGCAGCATCATGTCTGATAAAATAAAATAAATAAAAATGCAATGTTTTGTTGTAAATTGATTTTCATTTGATTACATTTTAAAAGATTGATTAAATTGCTGATGTTTTATTAATTTGTTTCACTAGACACCATTTTTTATGATAAATTCGTACTGAATCATAAAACACGGAATCCATAAGAAATCAAATGGAAATCACAGAATTTAGGGAAAAATAAAATGAGCCAATGGTCACTGAGCCAATGGTGACCTAAACTTTTGGAGGGACAGTTTACAACTCTTTGTCTTTGAGTATGGTATTTTGCATATGGAACTGGATTGAGTGTTGATGCAAAACTATCAAAGATTCTTAGAACACTAATATGTTGCATAGGTATCAACATATAATATGCCCTCTCATTTAGATCATCAAAACAGGAATTCATAGATACCAAACATGCTATAGGTGAGTTTATATTAACCAAGGATTCTATCATAAGCATGCATAAAACAGTATACAATGCAAAAGACAATATACAAGAACAGTAATAATATACACAATGACCTACACTCTTAAAAATAAAGGTGCTTCACGATGCCATAGAAGAACCTTTTTGTCTAAATGGTTACATAAAGAACCTTTAATATCTGAAGAACCTTTCTGTTTCACAAAAGGTTCTTTGTGGCGAAAGAAGGTTCTTCAGATTATAAAAAGGTAAGAAAGAGATGGTTCTTTAAAGAACCTTTGTCTGAATGGTTCTTCTATGGCATCGCTGTGAAGAACCTTTTAAGCACCTTTATTTTATTTTGTAACTGATACGGAACTTAATAGGTAGCCAGTGCAGAGACTGTAAAATTGGGGTAATATGATCATATTTTCTTGACCTGGTAAGGACTCTAGCCGCTGCATTTTGGACTACCTGTAGCTTGTTTATTGAGGATGCAGGACAACCACCTAGCAGTGCATTACAATAGTCCAGTCTAGAGGTCATGAATGCATGAACTAGCTTTGAATGCTGTTTCTGTACATGGGAAATATGATTTTCAAAAGACAAGTTGCTATCTAATATAACACCCAGATTTTTGACTGTAGAGGAAGTAACCATACATCCGTCTAGTTGCAAATTGTAATCCACGAGATTCTGTGTACTGTCTTTTGGTCCAATAAGTAATATCTCTGTCTTATCCGAATTTAATAGGAGAAAATTATTGGTCATCCAATCTTTTACATTTTTAACACATTCTATTTTTAGCACCTTTATTTTTAAGAGTGTAGGGGTTATGCATGATAGGAAGGTCATAGAAAGGTTTGTCTATGAATTAATAGGGAAGAGTCCATTTCTATGGGCATTATGTGTCTTTCCTGTGGGGAAATAGAGTGAGAGTAATTCCACATTCCTTTGAGCAATAAAAGCAGTGTTGTCAGATGATTTGTCATTGCTTGCCATGGTAACCAGAGGCCTATTCTGCCTTTTTGGGGTGTCCGTTGCTTTTCGGGATTGTCCACAGAACTCTAACACATAGTTTGCTTTTTAGGTGAGGGGGTTTGCTGGATTATTCATTAAATATAATGAATAGTTGTGTGTCTGATTGGTCCAAACGCTACACTTACAATATATTCTACCATTCAGAAGTTTGGGGTAAATGTTTTGGGATATTTTATTAATACTTTTATTCAGCAAGGATGCATTCATTGATTAAAAGTGACAGTAAAAACAATGTTACAAAAGTAACATTGCATTACAGTTTTCTCAAAAAATATTAAACAGCAAAAAAAAAAAATCAACATTGATAATAATAATAAATGTTTCTTGAGTAGCAGATCATCAGAATGATTTCTGAAAGATCATGTGACACTGAAGACTGGGATAATGGCTGCTGAAAATTCAGCATTGCCATAACAGGAATAAATTACAATCAATTTAAAATATATTAGAATAAAGACTGTTATTTTAAATTGTAGTAAAAATGAATGAATTAATTTATTATTTATTTATTTACAAGTAATGACTTCTGTCAGATTTAGTTCACTTCTGCGTACAAATTTGTCTTCAAAATATGGTTAAATTGTAGTGCAGAAAAGTCTTCTCATTCTTTCTGGAATAATACTCAAGAGGTTTAGAAGTCAAAATGAGACTTTAGTGGACAAGACAACAAAGCCAAGATGCCAGCTGACCATCTGAACTGGTCTCGTTCCAAGCTTCCATTCTTATACAGTTTCGTTATAAGTCACTGTCCAATAAGCATATAGGTCACTTTTTTTATGTATGTTATTCCCCTTGCTTTCCACAATTTTTTTATTAGCTCTATCGATTCTTCTTTAATTGGGTGATTTTACCCACTGGTCTGTTTTTAATTTTTAATTTTCTGTTTTCCCACTGGTCTGTTTTTACTTTTTTATTTAACCCTCTCCAGGTGCCCAGAGGTCCCAGAGGCATATATATTACATATGAGCTGTCAAAGTGTTAATAATCTTTGTGGGCAGTGTACACATTATTCATTCTCGAATCCTTCATACACAATCTCAGTCACATAGGCCATGAGGCCTTTAAAGTGCATCTGACTTTTATGATATCAAAACAATGTTATAATGTGTGTTATAATGTATCTCTCTCATAATGACAAAATGCATTATTTGTAGTTTGTCACTTTTTTTATTTGAGTTTTTCAGCTTTTTTCAAATAATGTCCATGCTAGGTTGACGGACTTATCACTACGTAATAATCATATAGGAGAGGAAGGAGCTCGTCTGATTGGCTCGGCTCTGTCCACTGTACACTCTGCCAACAAAAACCTCCTGTCCCTCAACCTAGCCTTTAATAGTATTGGTGATGCAGGTGCAATTCACATTTCTCAGGTGTGTAAAATTTAACTCTGTCCATCTGAAGGCATTCAGACAGTTTCTAATGATGTCATGACTGCATATACTTAAAACCGAGTTTTTAATAACACCCATCCCTCTTTTAAAGGGTCTGCATCTCAACCGTTCCTTGCTGTGTCTGTCATTATCCTACAATCAAATAGGGGATAATGGAGCAGCTCATTTGGCTGAGGTATACATATATACTCCTATTAACAACTTCATTTTATCGGCCTTACTCTGCCTAACTTGACACATTAAACATGTATATTTTCATGCATCTTTTTCTAATATCCTTATTTAGGTGCTTGGCCCCTTTGCTCTGACACATGAGGAGATAGTTGAAAGGAGGAAGCTGTTAATTAAAGGTGAAGAATCAACAATGGTCCAGCCATCTCTGGTTAGTCTTGCAGACTCACATGAGCGGCCTCTTTCCGTCCGCAGCAGCTCTTCACTGGATCGCCTCAACAAGAGTACAAAGAACCCCACCAAAAAGAAGGTAGAGCAGTGCTGTTCCCTATATATTGTATATACATTGTATGACATGAAAAGAGTCTGTCTCTGTTTTTGAGATACAATACAATGATTAACAGTTGTTTAATAATGTTTGTAGCAAGATTTTACTTTATTGTGTGTAGGACAACCCTAAGAAAGAGGAGAAACCAGCAGCAGGTCAGACAGCAAAAAAAGAGGAGCCAAAGGTGGCCAAGAAAGGTAATTGAACTCCTTTGACAACTGTTTGTTTGCGATTCAGAAGTGGACTTTATATTTTACATAGTATATTTTGCATATTTTTATATGGTATATTTTACGTAGTTTACATGTCTTGCTTTTCACTCAGATAATAAAGTTCCCCGTATTCAGGCTGGAAAATTAGCAGGCAAAGACAACAATCTGCTAGTATCTGAACAAGAGGTAAGAATAAGACAAAGACAGACAGGAAGGAAAATGCTAAATTTTCAAAATTATATATA
>NW_015630021.1:560162-636168 GCF_001515625.1 Sinocyclocheilus rhinocerous
ATATATATATAATCATATTTAATTTGTTTGTTGCCCCGTGAGATAAGAATTTCATGAGTTTATGAAACCCCTTTTGCTATAATTAGATATTTCCCATTAAACATGGACACATCTGTTTGTCAGAGAGTGGACGTGGTTGAGACAGTGATTCCTCTATTGGATCCTGGAATCGTGCACGCTGGAGGGAAAGTCATTCATCCGGGAAACACATGCCTTACTTCTCTGAATCTCTCAGGTGATTTCATTTCAGAATTGATTTCATTTCAGCATTAGTGTGAAACTGTAGGGGAACTACAGTTAAACCCCGTAGTGAGAGACCAATATGCTCAATGAACACCAGGAGTCAAGTTCAATCAGTTGACAGACAGTTTAGTGAAGACAGAGTTCTCCACACTTCCAAAGGCCGTAGAAAATGAGTAAGAGGAGCCAGCCTTGAACTAACTCAGAATATAGACCCACTAGTACTGATAGTTATACGGATGATCAGTTGACGCCATTTCCACAGGTTCTGATAGGCTAACATACATAAAAGTTAGTGGATACATGTGGTGCATTGGTCTTTAAATGTCTCATACATCTATCATGAGAACCACATAATAAAATAAGAACAAAGTTCAAAATGATAACTCTTTTTCTATAAAATATAACATATGTTTATATAATGATTCAGATGAATTATTACAAAACAAATACATATTTATTCTCTGGAAGCCGGACTAAGTGAGTAAACACTGTTACTGCATTCCTGATATGGGTCAGACCCTCAGTCGCCTCTCAGATACCAAATACAGACATTGCTTGTAACATAAATACCAGAATAGATACACTAGTTTTAAGAAAACTATAATTATGTATTCATGATATAATAGAAGAGGAGGGGACTGGAAATCAACTCAACTTACTTGTACATTATAGTTGTAAGGTTTTCTTTTCTGATAATGCAGGAAATAAATTGTCTGAGCAGTCACTCAAGGTGTTCCTCTCATCTCTGGAAGGCCAGGGTGAAGGTGGACTTCTGCGTCTTTCTCTCAATGTGAGTATCATCATTCTTTTTCTAATCCTTTTTAAAGAGCTTGTTTTAATTTCAGCTGTTTTTCAGAGGAATCAGTTTCCCTCAGATTGTGACACCTTCCTGAAGATACAAGAAATTATGTCCCTCCGGGACCCTCTTAAGAAAAACCTCTCTGGTCAGGTGGAGGATGAACACGGTGAACCCAAGACCACCAATGAAGCCTAACAGAATGACAAGAAGGGTTTAATATTTGCAGTTTATATGAAAGATTAATATATGCATTTACTGCCTCAACTCAACCATATCAATAGTTCATGCTTTCATTGTTTGTGTAACTTTTTTATCTTTGCTGTATTGTAATTTTACATATTCACTGACATAATACGTGGAGCAAACAGTTCTAGACAAAGGGTTAAATATTAGTTTTGATTTGTTTAACATGTTGGTCACTACAGTAAGTGTTATTTCACTAAGTGTTTTGATCATTTTTTTAGTAAGTTTTTCCCTTGAAATTTTATTTAGTTGGTCTGGGCTTTTAGGGCAAATGATTGCTGAAAAACCCTGTATTGTTTTATATGTATGTGGGTTTTTATATGTTTTATATTTGTCTGTATTTCTGTTATATGCTAAAAAAAAATAAGGTTTTACCAATTGGTAATTAGCTTTTTTTTCTCAAGAATTAGTTAATTAGATTAGTTAATATCTTAAAAATGATAATTGTACCATAAGCTACATGTTTATTAAAATAAAGCCTCAAATTCAAGTCCACATAATAAGTGTTACTCAATTTTTCATTTATCCGCAGAGTTCCATCCTTTTCCATCAAAGACTAAACACAGGCTGACTAAACAACTGTGATTGGTCCATCTATGCCTGCGCTGAGAAACGTAACAGTTGGCAAGTGCGATGGCTCGTCCATAAGCGAGTTTGACGATAAATTACAGCACTAAAAATACAAATAGAATCTTTAATAGCCATTTGATAGAAAGCACACGTGGAACTACACGTTAAACTACAATAATTATCATTTAGAGCTGACGCACTTAAAAAATTACAACTATGCCCGTTAAGTCCACCTATTTTAGATCCTAGTTGATGGCAAGCGATTAAAGTGTTTTGTGGGCGTGACTAATCTTCCCGCGTCAACGTGCACTGGACCAATCAGAATGTCTCTTGTAGGCTGCGCCCGCCACCACACAGCACAGGCACAGTAACAGTCTGGGCATTGTTTCCCACCATGCGGTTTTAGTTAATTTTATTGCGCACTTTTTAGTTTTTCATATGATGTCGTAAGTTGTAGGCTATCTATAAAGACTCTTCCTTGCAGCACTGGTAGACTTTGTGCTTTGCCGACATATAAACAAGTGGAATAGTGTCCGCCATATAATCCCGCAGCTGCGCGCTTTTTGATATTGTTACGTGAGTGTCTTCAGGATTCAAACATACTACAGCAGCAAGTTGGGGAACTGGACCGTATGTATGTCACCTTGTGTTGTTATCTTGCTTTACGCGGTTGCCATATTGCCATAGCAAAGAGTAGCCACATTTGGTTTATTAGGCCTTAATTTTAGTCAGTTTAAAGGGAATGGCGTTATATAAATTATGTTATATATTCCCTCCAGTTGTCATGCCTCTTTACAGTTCTTGATCTGTCAGCAGTGTTGGGCTAGTTACTCAAAGAATGTAATATATTACTCATTACTAGTTCCTCCTTTCAAAAGTAATAGTTACTTTACTTATTACTTTCTGGCAACAGTAATTAGTTACACTACTAGTTACATTACTTTTTCTTCACGCCCCACAGAAGTTGTAACCGTATCCTTCCACATAAAATTCTTCTAGAATGTTACTAACAACATATTTCTGCCTCATCATTTGACCAAAATCCACATTGGATCTCAGTCAGAAGTTATTACAAACACTCAGTAGTGATTGATAGTCACATTCAAGTAGAAGTGTTGTATTAATCTCATGAATTGTCACGTGTAGCTTGAAGCTTTCATTATGTATTTTATCAAATCACATGAGTTTGTAAGAAACTGCCAAAAAGATTCCAAAAAGATCTTTAATTATATAATGTACCACATGCTGATCAGAGGGGTGTGGGTGGGATGTAATGCCAGAGTAAAGTAAAGCCACAACTTACACAACAGTGTTCAGATCATATTTCTTCCTGACAAAATCAATATAATGCAATATTTCTATCTGCTGAATGTAAGCTTTTCCATATTCCAAGCTTGCCTGCTGCACTGGGGACATCACATGCATGTGCGAGTCCTGAAAATTATGAAAATAAATCTAGGAATTATTTGATTGTTGGATTTTAAATCAGCGGGGTTGAGGCATCAAAAGTAACTAAGCTTTTTTTATGTATGGTAACTGTAATATTATTACTGAAATCTTATTAGTAATTAGTTAAACTACTAGTTACTGCAAAAAGTAATATTATTACAGTAACTAAGTTACTACTAGTTACTGCCGTTTGAGCTGTCAATCAAGAGTATTGGCTATGTGTTAAGTGCTGGACAATATGCATCCTGCATTCACACTATGTGCCTGTTTAAGAGGTGTTTATGTACAAATATATACATTATGTAGAGATGTTGTACAAATGCTTAAACAACAAAAACAGAATATTGCTTAGATCCCAATGTGAAGTCAAATCCAAGTTAAAGGCGTAGTTCACCCAAAAATGAAATTATTTCATCACATCACTTGCCCACCAATGGATCCTGTGCAGTGAATGGGTGCCGTCAGAATGAGAGTCCAAACAGCTGATAAAAACATCACAATAATCCACATGGTTACAGACCATCAATTAACGTCTTGTGAAGTGAAAAGCGGCATGTTTGTAAGAAACAAATCCATCGTTAAAATAGAAGTCTATAATCCGTAATAACTCTTCCATCCCCTGTTGACCTCTCACAACAAAATCCCCCGGCAAATTTGTTTCGAACTTTTGGACAGTTTTCACTTGTAAATATTGCTTGATCTGTGCATATCTCTTCTGATTCAGACAGGACATTTTCACTAGAAAAAACAATATTATGGAACATATCATATTTTAGCCTGAAGCAGTGATTTGAAGTTTGAAGTTTCTTATTACAAACACACTGCTTTTTACTTCACAAGGTGTTAACTAATTGACTGGATTACTTGTGGATTATTGTGATGTTTTTATCAGCTGTTTGGACTCTAATTCTGATGGCACCCATTCACTGCAGAGGATCCATTGGAGAGCAAGTGATGTAATGCTAAATTTCTCCAAATCTGAATCTGAACATATACATCTTGAATGCGCTGAGGGTTCATTCTCAGCTATTTTTATTTTTTTGGGTCAACTATTCCTTTATACGGAAAATTATGCAAAATGTCAAAACTCAACAACAGGTATGTAGTGTGTGATGCACAATATACTATGAGCAAATATTGTGCAGTTATTAACGATTGGCCTTTTTCATTATGTTGCTCCAACAGTAGAACCATGAGTAGCAGAAAAGATGATGATAACCTCCTGAGAATGACAAAGGATGACCTGCAGCGCTGGATCCAGGCAGAGGTGGAACGAAACCCTCATCTGGTGCAGAGGCGCGAGCAACTGGTGCAGGTTGAGGAGTGGGTGAAGCAGAAGGAGAGGGAATCCACTTACACCCACCTTCTGTATGGCAATGCCCATGAGTGAGTTATTGTGTTTTTTAATGATTGATGACAGTATCTCCAAATCACGGTGACCATTTGACTGTGTTTTGTGTCTGTATCAGGTCAGTCCTTGAGTGTGAGTCGGTGATGAAGGGTCTTTATGGAATGCTGGGATTGGAGTACCGAGACGAGGATTCGGAGGAGGAAGGAGGAGGAGGAGAACCACTTGACGTCATTCATGTCACAGATGAAGAGGAGTATAGACAGGAAAATAGTGTCTTCAATGGAGATGATGATGATATTGTTGTCATTGATCTGGGAGGTAAAAGACATTTTAATAGAAAGTGCTTGGAAATATTAATATTGTAAAGGATGGCTTTGTAATTAAAAATCTGATACCATGTTGTTTTTTCTCTTGCAGCCACCAAAGAAACCTTGGAACCAATGGTGAGAATGTTAACTGAAAAATTTGTCACACATGCTGATAGGTTATTTTGTATTACGTTTTTCGTTTTGTATTTTTTCATTTTAATTTTGTGCTTTTTGAACTTATATTTTTCATTGTTTTCATTCATTTTTCTTAGATTTTTTACATGTATGAATTTAGTCTTTTATTTACACATTTTCTTTCTCTGTCTGTCTTTGTCTATTTCTTTGTCTTTCTTTCTAGATTTCGTCTGTTTTTCATTCTGTTTTTGTCTTAATTCTTTCTTTTAGCTTGAAAAGGTGACTGTGGCCATTCAGAAGTCATCCAGACTCGTTCAGGACTTAGTCCATATGGTGAACAAAACTTCCTTCATAAGTGCTGTATCACCATCATCATCATCGTCTGACTTCTCCAACAGACCCTCATCAACCTCGACCCCTGAGACCAGCCGTTCTGAATCTGTCACATCAAAAATAATACCATTAAAAATGGAAATACCTGAAAACTCTATTGCAATAGTTAAGACCCAATCTCTATCGAGAGCACCTGAAATGTCCTCACTTCTCAGCAATTCAGAACAAAAGAAATCTATTGCCTGTCAAAAGCCAGATTCTAAACCAACAATTAAGACTGAACCACAACCGACAGCATTAACCCCTTGGGAAATGAGCATTTCAAACCAACATGAAACTGCTGCTGGTCTTAACTGTCCATCCTTAAAATTAATTAAGACTGAACCTCAATTGACAGCAGTGAGTCCTTCAGAAACACTAGAAACAATTGCCAGTCCTAATTTTGGATCCATAGCAACAATAAAGACTGAGCCTCAGTCGTCGGTAATAAAGCCAGAAATGACTTCGCCTCCAAGCATTTCAAAACCTTTCAAAATATCATCAATTAAGACTGAACCTCAGCCGACAGCATTAACTCCTGAAACATCTTTGCTTGAAAGTGATTTAGAACAGTCAAACAGCCTTAATTCAGATCACGAAGCAGCAAGTAACACTGGACTTACGTTGCTGGCAATGTCTTCGGAAATCCCTTCATTTTCAGGCGACTCAGAACAATTGAAAGTTCTTGCCTGTCCTAATTCAGCATCTGTAGCATCAAATGAGACTGATCCTCAAGTGCCGCTAGTGACCCCTGCAGAAATGTCTTCACCTCCAAGCAGTTCAGAACAAATGGAAACTGCTGCCAGTGAGTCAACCACAGAGATTCCTCCTGAAGTGTCATCATTGCCGAGCAATTCTGAAGAAGCTGTAACTCTTGCCAGCCGTGACTCGGAGTCCACAGATGAGACCGGAAAGCCAAAAACAAGGAGCAAATCTGCCAAACCCTCTGTGCCCACAATAAGTCCAACAACTAGGCTGAGATCTTCAAAAAACACTGCGCCTGGTACTAGCACTTCCTGCCCACAAAGGGAAACAACAAGGGCATCATCGCCTGCAGATAATAATAATGACCCCTCTGACACAGAGGACCTGCCTGCTAGTCCTGCTGACAGTGATTATGAACCCCCTGAATCACATTCAGAGTCATCGTCAGACAGTGATTATGAACCCCCTAAATCACAATCAGAGTCATTGATAGACAGTGATCATGAACCCCCTAAATCACAGTCAGAGTTATCGACAGATACTACTGATGATACCGGCGGCAATAATGCTCCTGCAGAATCTTCCAGTCCTGATGAAAGTAAGCTTTATTTTTTATTTATACAGCTCATATCACAGTATATTAACTCATGCTTTACATAATGTGTTACAGATGTATCTGAACTAATCAGTTATGACTAATCTTACATTATGGTTTCTGTCATACATTTTAGTTAACAAATACCGTTTTCACAAAAATATGAAGCAGCACAACTGATTTCAACACTGATAATAAGAAATGTTTCTTGAGCAGCAAATCAGCATATTAAAATGATTTCTGAAGGATCATGTGACATTGAAGACTGGTGTAAAGGCTGCTGAAAATTCAGCTGAATTCTGCTGAAAATGATATGTATTCACTTGAATAAATTAAATTTTAATATAAATCAAAATAGACAGGTTATAGTAGAAAAGTAATGCTATTTCACAATAATCCTGTTCTTACTCAATTTTTGATCAAATAAATGCAGCCTTGGTGAGCATAAGATACTTCTGTCAATAACATTAAAGAAAATCTTACCAAACCCAAACTTTTAAACAGAAGTGTATATATATATATATATATATATTTATGCATATACATATACCTGACATCCATACGTCCATCCATACAGTAACAGTATTTGTCCTCGGTCACTGACTCTGTCTTAGGTTCCAAGTCTTCATCCAGTGAGTCCTCCAAGCCTTCTCAAGAACATAAAGAGATAAAACTCAATGTCAGCATGGGAGTTTTGGGGAAAAGGCAACACAACGTGTGGTGTAAAGGAACAGTACAAGAAGTCCAAACAGCAGGTAAGACTGACCTATTCTGTAAATCCACAATACATTAAAATGAAGGTGAAAATCTAATGGATTTGGTTGCATTTTTGACCTGTCTTATCTTTCTTTCCTTTTAGAGGATGGCCTCAGATACAAGGTGGAGTTTAAGAGTGGTAAAGAGATTGTGCTGCCTGCTCATCATGTGGCTTCTCTGAAGCCTCCCGTGCTTAAGGATTTGTTTATTGGCTGTCGTGTTGTGGCCAGCAGCAAAGATGATGAAGGAAAGGTCTCGTTTAATGCTGCTGTGCTGGTTGAGCTTCCTGAGCGCAAGAATCGCATGAGGTGAATTTATGTTCAAGGGATAGTCCTCTTATCCTCAGGTCATTCATAATCTGTTTTTTTTTTTGTTCTTTCATGAAACATGAAAGAAAATATTTAGCATAATGTCCAGGCTATTGCATTTTGTTTTGTTTTCAATTTTCAATATTAGTATTTAACAAGTATCTTATTTTCTTTATTTTAGTCTTGTCTGATATAATAACTAAATCCATTTGTTAAATGTTTCTATCAGGTTCTTGGTGTTTTATGATGATGGCCAAACAGATTACCTGGCACTTCCAGACTTTCATGTTGTCTGCAAACAATGTGAGAAATTCTCATTCTTAATTTCTTTATTACTCCATTTCAGCCATTAGTTTAAAGGGGTCATATGATGTTGCTAAAAAAGAACAGTATTTTGTGTATTTGGTGTAATGAAATGTTTATGCGGTTTAAGGTTAAAAAAACAATTGAAGCCACGTCCTTATGCAGTGGTGGTCCAGTGGATGTTAGTGCCGGATACACACACAAGAGGTTACCAACCACCTTGCCAACAGGGTTAGAAACAACCTCTGTCTGTTTTTCTGTCTGTCTGATTCTCGTTTGGTTACAGCGGATTTGCCACAATGATGTAACACATTGTTACTACATTTTATTGTCAAAAATATTGTTATTATGATCTGCTCTCAGATCAGTACATAATTTTGATAGCACTGCTGTTCAAAAGTTTGTGGTTAAAATGTTTTAAAAGTCTCATGCTCACCAAGACTGCATTTATTTTAATATATCTTAAAATGTATTTTATTTCTGTGATAGCAAAGCTGAATTTTCAGCTTCATTACTCCAGTCTTCAGTGTCACATGATCCTTCAGAAATCATTCTAATATGCTGACTTGCTGCTTAAGAAACATTTCTAATTATTATCAATCTTGGAAACAGTTGTGCTGCTTAATATTTTTGTGGAAACCATGATACATTTTTTCAGAACTCTTTGATGGATGGTAAGTTCAAAAGTACAACATTTAGTTGTAACAATTGAAGTCTTTACCTTGCTGAATAAAAGTATCAAATTCTTTTTCAAAAAAGAAAAGAAAACTCACTGAGCCCAAACTTTTAAACGGTAGTGTATAACATTTCTAACCACAAAAATGACACTTCCATCCCTGTAGGGTGTATGAGTGTAACCCTCTGTGCCGTTGTGATCCGAGAACATGCAGCAACAGGCTGGTTCAGCATGGTCTGCAGCTGCGGCTGGAGCTCTTCATGACACAGCACAAGGGATGGGGCATCCGCTGCAAAGATGACGTAGCCAAGGGCACATTTGTGTGTGTTTTCACTGGTAAGTGAACAGAAATTTTAGTTCTTTAAACACAACAAAATTCCTCCCATCACCTCCATCTATCACCTCACAGGTAAAATAATAAACGAAGACAGAATGAATGAGGATGACACAGTGTCCGGCAATGACTATTTGGCCAACCTTGACTTCATTGAGGGTGTGGAGAAACTGAAAGAGGGTTATGAGAGCGCGGCGTACTGCTCGGACACAGAGGTCGAAAGCAACAAGAAGACCATAACCATGAAAACAGGGCCGTTATGGAAAAACACTCTCTACCAAGAAGACTCTAGCAGTAGTGAAGGTGTGTGTAAATATTCAGCCTTATGAGCATTTGCACATATTAGCCAAACAATTGCATGTCTTTTCACTTCTGTGTGCAACTGTGAAATCTTTTATGTTGCTTTTTCCATAGAAAGAGAAGAACCTATGGAGCTGGACACAGAACAAGAAATGGAAGGTAAGATGCAGTGTTATTAGTATTTTTTTCTATACTATTATTATTTTTATTAATGTTTTGAATAGGCCTGTCGCAATAATCAATATATCGACTTGTCGCACAATATATGTACATGACCTCAATAATTTTTGGTGACGCAATATATCGCCCATTATATTCACATAAACATTAATGTCATCATATTTTTTGCACTCCACTTGCGCCTGTGTCTTTTGCAGCTTCTCGTACATAACGTGGTGTAGTCATGAGGTGCTAGTTCAAATTTATTTGGAAGTGTGTTGGCCGCCTTGCATTATTATGCTTTTATTTTATGATTATATACTGTATTCAGTGGCATAAAATGGTCTTAAAATGACAATAATATTGTTTATCGCAATTATTTCTGGGGCAATATATCGCACAAACAAAAAGTTGTTATTGTGACAGGCCTAGTTTTGAATTAGCTTTGATTTATATATTTCCAGTTTTAATTTGTTTCATTTTGTGCTTTTGTCTTTTTTTATTAGTTTTTGTTTTTTTTGTAAATATTACTACTTGGGTTTCATTTATTTTTATTTCAGTTTTAGGTTTTAGTTTTTGATTATTTCCAGTTTACCATTTAGTAATTTAGTGCTTGAACTTATTTCAGTATTTATTTCAGTTAGTTGCCAATGCACCATTTCTAAATTTCATTTAGTTAAGTTTTCATCTAATATATTTATTTAATTTTATTTCAGTTAAACATGTTTTTAATCTTCCTGTTTTGCATTCTTTGCTGGTGATGGGAAAAGTACATAATTATTAGTAACTAATAAGACAAAATGAATGTTCCGGGAACACTGTGTAGCAAACTTAACTTACCTGATGTTTTTTTTTGACCTGTCCTCTTTACCTGTTCAGTGAGAAAACTATCCCATAAGCCACATGAAACATCTAAAGATGCTCAGAAGAAAGTGACCAAACAAATGAGAGAGGATGGTCAGTTTCCATTCTCTGTATTCTCCATTTCTGTTCCTCATTTTGTGCTTTTAGTGTTTTATTGAATTTGCTAAGTCTATAATTTGTGTCTACAGGTCAAGAAACCTCGGGTCCAAAGCGTTGCTTTGCCAGAAAGTCATTCCAGAGAAGAGTAAAACCACTAGTAACCACGGATGCAAAGAACGAGAAAACGAGGACAGCTCTAACTGGCAACAACACCCGCAGACTGTTCAACGGCGAGGAGACCTGTTACATCATTGATGCCAGACAAGAGGGCAACCTCGGCCGCTTCATCAACGTAAGCTAAACTTAGCCTTTCGTGATTGTAGACGAAAAAAAGTTTGAAGAAAAGTTTGTAAATATTTTGCATGTTTTTTTTGTGTTTTGCTCTTAATTCTGCATCTCTCTACAGCATAGCTGCAGTCCGAATTTGTTTGTTCAGAACGTCTTTGTCGACACACATGACCTACGGTTTCCATGGGTGGCGTTCTTTGCCAGCAAGTCAGTGCCTTGATTAATACCAGCTCGATTTTCTATTACAGAAACTGACGTTTTACTTAAAAATGAGTGGTTGACCTAAGTTTTATTTGGAAACTCTTGCTATTTTTAATCTTGTTTTTATAAAATACATGCGGTCTTTTTATTTATTTATTTATATTTCTAAATGTTATATCCAGACCAGAAAGTTGTCTTATTCTGTTTTTCCTTTGATCTCTCTTTACCAGGCGCATCAAGGCGGGTACAGAGGTGACGTGGGATTATAACTATGAGGTTGGCAGTGTGGAGGGGAAGGTTCTGCTCTGCTGCTGTGGCTCTCTGCGGTGCACAGGAAGGCTGCTCTGATATACTGCTTTCAACAAAAAACACTAAAACTTTAATAGAGGTGTTATCATTGTAAACAGTTTCACCAAGCCATCAGAAACATAGTTGTGACACTGTTCTGGAAGAGCATTCCAATCATAACCCTTTGAATATGAAAAGAATAATAAAATATATTCAAGTTTGTGTTGTTGCTTTTATCGTTTTGTCTGTTTTTATTGTTTTTAACCTCTACGAGTATTGTTAATAGCCACTTACTTGATGTAAATAAAATTTGCAAATATCAAAAACGACTTTTTGTGTAATGTGTGTCTTGTATGTAATTTATTTTAAGTCAAATATGCAGGTAAAAAAAAGCTAAGTATGAATAATACTATTAAAATAATAATCACGTTGGGGGAGGGGGAATACATTTTTCTCTTTTGTGACAAAATGATGTGTAATATATACAATTGTCTACTGTGTTAGTCTCACTGTAGTATCAAACATAAAATAACTACAATTATTACTACTGTAAAATCAAAATAAACGAATCCCTTTCAAATATAAGAAGCTTTTCTTTCTTTTTCCACTTTATTTTCTTTTTGGGAAGACATTGTGGTTATTGTAGTGACTGTTATTTGGTAACTGCACGTTTTTGCGGATCATCATCACGGAATAAATATTGCGTTGTTTACGTCGGATGTGCAAATGGAACGCGCGCGTATAAAGAAGGTTGGAGGAGGGACCGGAAGTTGTTTTTCTTCACTGTTTAATTGGGCCCGAGCTGGGCTCGAGTAAGAAATTGGAGGCGAAGCGTGAACACGGATTTTCTTTGGGATAAACGGACAGGACTGGCTGCTAAAACGGTGATTACAAAACTTTTTTTTTTTACTGTCTGTCACTTTTTGCCCCACTCTCAGCCGAATTACCCACGAACGAGCATTTGAGAAATGGCCCGTTGAAGATTAGAAGATCTCAAAATGGCCGTCGACGCGAAGAGCTGCTGGTCAGCTAGAAAAAGATCATGTTTATCTGCTGTGTTTCAAACGTTACGATGCCATGTAATGTATCGACATTGCCGCACATTTTATAACAATAGGGACGACTAATAAATGGATTCCCTGTTGTTACATTGTAAAAGAAATCGTGATGAAAAACAATAACAACTTGAGCTAACGTTAGTTGGTTAGCCTATCCATTCGTTTCTGAGAAAATTTAGTTTTTTCTTATTATATATATTAAACAGCTGTAAATCTGCTCACGTTCGTTACTACCGTTAATTTCGAGGTTCTTGGTATTTCCTTGCTTGTTACATCTTGGTCCGCGGCTTCTCCGCTAAATATAGTAGTTGTCTCGAATAACTGGGTCTTAATATAGTTGGAGGCAGGATTTCTGCATTATAACCCGTCAGCTTTCTGTTTGTTTTTCTTTCTTTCCAGATGTTAGATGCTATCTAGCGCGTTTAAATACATGTTCGTTTAAATAGTCATATTAATTCTTATTTCTTAAATCTAATTTCTTTTTCTGAGGTCTCGAATAATTTTCTCCTTTAATATGTTTTCATGCATAATACATATGCATAAAAATCTTTGATATCATATAAAGTTTTCCATGCAGACCGGAGTGGCCCTTTATTCATTATTCAGTATTGCTTAACACTAACATGTGTCAACCATACAATAAAAATAACGTGGCAAATTTTATTAATTAAAATCTCAGATTTTCTTATGTTAAATTAACGTCTCATTCTGTCTGTCCTTCCAAGTGTTTTAAGACCTGTTCTAGACCTGCCTCTATAAACTGCACACATAGGGGCTTTTTTTTTTTTTTTTTACACGCTTGTCCCTGGGTAAATAATAGTGTAAAAACTTAAGACCGTTGTTTGCCTTTTCATCTATATACTCATTATTGTTTATATTAAATGGCTGGATTATAGACCTTTTTCCAGCATGTGAAAAGCTTACTAGCTTGCCTTTCTTTCTTTTTTCTTTCTTTTTTTTAGAAGAAAAGAGTCTAAAATCAATGTGACTTCTAAAAGTCACAGACTAGTTATTCTCACCTCCTTTATTTTTAGCATATAAATATAGATGTCAGTCTTCCCTACTTAATGAAAACATATTGAGATTTTAACAATTTATGTATGTTGTGTTCTTGTCTTGCTTTAAAATATGCTGTTTTTAATATTCATGTAGTTCAGCTTTTACCTGTTCAGCTCATAAATATGTTAAAGATGTTCTGATGTCCATTAAAAAGAAAACAAAACGTGTGTGTGTGTATATATATATATACACTTTTTTCCCCCTGTATTTATCATAATATATTTGTTGCATCTTGTGCAGATGCCACACTCCAGACGGTACCCATCCTCGGAGAGGGCCAGCCACTGCAGCTACCAAGATCGTTATCGGGACAGAGATCGAGGGAGAAAACCTCGGCATCGCCGCTCACCGACGTTCTCCTCCAGCATTGAACGTGAGAGGAGGGGGAGAGGACACAGACAGAATCCCGGCTATGCCCGATCCAGGAGGTATGATCAAGTACTGGAACCATTGACCAAAATTTCATGGTTTACCATTGCTTGATGCCTTACACAGCTCAAAAAAGCACAAGCTGATAGCAGTTGTTTTTCAGGGAAGTATTACAATAGTAATATTTACTTTGTGTATATTTAGTAATAAATATAATAATCTTACTTTTTAATATACATATTAAGTAACAAAAACTGTTACCAGCACTGATAATAAGAAATGTTTCTTGAGCAGCAAATCAGCATATTAATTTTTTTATTTTTATAAATCACTTCTTTTCCCAAATAAATTGCTATTTGATTAACATATGGTACGTTTATTGTATTTACTAGTTCTACATGAGATGAAGTCAGTAGTTCCTTTGCCTCTTCTCTTTTTGGATTTCTTATGAATAATTTTTCAGATTTGAATTTCCTCAATATGTATGCAGTATTCACCACTGACTTTATTTGCAATCAAAATGGTTTAAACTTTAATTATTAAAGGGGTCATATGATGCGATTTCAAGTTTTCCTTTCTCTTTGGAGTGTTACAAGCTTAATTAACCTGTGGTAATGTTTAAACCTGATAATATGGTAAAGTCCTAATTCTTTTTTTTTATTTTTATGAATATTAATTCAAAACCAGGAAGTATGCAGTGGTTACTTTGAAGCAGAATCATTCTGTAATTCTGTAAAGTGTTAAATGGCACTTATCTTCTCCCCAGCTATGACAACCGCTCTTCAGACCGCAGGCCTTACGACAGACACTACGGCGAGAGCTATCGGCGCCTGGAGCACAGCCGCGACTGGGACAGGGATCACGACAGGGAGCACGGGACGCCGAGCAACTACTACTCCCGCGACACCTCGCCCAGCTATGACTACCGCCGGGGCCGCGATCGGGACCGTGAGGACTCGTACCGGAGGAAAGGCAGCAGGCGTAAGCACAAACGAAGGCGGCGTAGAACCAGGTCCTATAGCCCATCGTCCTCGGTGAGTACTTCAATACCCGAGCCTGCTCTTTCCCACCCCCAAATCCTTTCTCCTATCTCTACCCCTACACGCTCCTGTCTTTCTTTCTCCATAACGCTTTTCTTTTCCACAGCCCCAGGATTTGGTAAGTATTAACTCCTTTGTTTTATGTTCTTCTTTTTGTTGACGTTTTGTCTTTTTTTTTAATAGTGATAGTCCAAGTCTTGGCTTTCAGTGTTTATAATCAAATTAGCCCCATCTGTAGCATTATAGTGAGGCTCAATCCAATAGACATTAATGTTAATATTAATAGTAGTAAATAGGTTTGTTGGGAGAGCCTCCATAATTAATCTCATAACTCTCATCCATTCTTTATCTTGCTCTATCTACACACCTATATAACTCTTTCACACAATTTAGATTATTTTTTTAAATGAAAGCATATAAAGTTATTTCATAATTTCAGCTCTTTTTAATTTTATTTCCAGTCTTCCAGTAGAGCAACCTTTAGCTTTGGAGATGTAATAGTTGTGAATTAGCAATGCCTTTACTCATGTGCTCTTCTATGAGTAAATGTTGATGCAGGTTGCTTTTTGTGACTTTGTGACAGAGGGATGAGGGTTTGAAAGCAAGCAAGCAAGAAGGGAGGGGTAAAATGTTATCTTTGACTTGATCCCTTGCACTATATCCCTATCGTTATATATATCTCCTCACGTGGTGTCAAACGAATCGCCCCATGTCCACCACATCTACCTACAACAACTACAACACTGCTCATCTTCGTCGCCGTGGCTACGGCTGTCCCCCTCCACTCTCCCTGCTCTGCCCACCTCCCCTCCTCCCTCTGCGGTCGTGGCGTGACCTCTGACCTGTGACTCTGGCCGGGGCCGAAGCAGCGGAGTGACAGTGGGACGCGGGCACTTTGTGTGAGGGACGACGAGGAGGGTCACCTGATCTGTCGGAGTGGCGACGTCCTGCAAGAGAGATGTACACACTGCCACTACTACTACTCCTCTACTCCTATATCGTAACCTTTCTCCCTATCAGTACCAGCACACAGCAGACACACACAGGGGAGGGCAGGAGGTCATGATCATGATGTTGGTGGTGATGATGATGCTGCCATAGAATGTTCTCCCCTTTTGCCGGAACAGGCAAGGGGGAAGGCATGTCCAACATGACTTTAGTAGCTCCTTTATTCATTCTTTTCAATGGGGTTGGGCTGTTTGTGTTGCTGTGTAGAAGAATTATGATCCTTTTTAATTCTTGACTGCCAGCTTCCCAGATTTAGCTTTTCCACGTCCCCATAATGTGCGTTTTATTCTGGTCTTGTTGCAGCATTTGGCTGCATCAAGATTCACATTGCGCCTACATCGTATGCTGTCAGTCAATCATGTGATTGCTCTGTGACATTCGCAATGTTTCCAGAGTGACTATGCGTGTCATTTTTCATAGAAGATACAGTAACTTTTAGTTTTCGAATTGGCTTAAAGCAATCCCATAGTTTTGAAATCGTTTAGTTAAACATTTTATCTAATAAAGGCCACTTATATGTCTACGTCGGGCCATTTTTTCCTTCTTTTTAAAAAAATTAGAAATGCAGATTTAATTCAATTTAATTAGAATTAAAATTAATTTAATTAGAATTTTTTTTGTGAAAAATGTGCAGTTTTTTCAATCCATGTTTATTTTATTCCTTTCATCGAGTGTGTGCATATTGACACTTGTCCGATATTTTTATTTTTTATTTTTTTTAGGTTAACCCAAATAGTCACAGTTATGGTTAAAAATGTGATTGTAGGAAGTTTGTTTAGGATTTCTATTTAAGTGTGCTGTCTAATTGCTCTCTTTACATCTCCCCCTCCCCTTTCTCTACGTCTTTCTCCCTCTATTTGTCTCTTAGATGAGATTGCCAGCACTTTGGGCGAGGGCACCTTCGGGAGGGTGATGCAATGTATTGATCATCGCAGGTGAGCGTCATCTCTTAGCAACCAATCAGTTGCTTTACTACAAAACCAACATGGTGTGAACTTCAAAAGAAAAAGTGTTGCTTGGCTGTTAAAATGTCTGTCTAGCTGTTAGGCTGGGAAATATCTGCTCTTGGGGCCAGAAATGCAGTGTGTGGTTATTATAGGCAGCAAGAAAAGCAAGGGCTTACAGGCTGATGTTTCCTTTAAGAAAATCTTCAGCAAAATAAGGACCACCCCATCTCTTGCCAGTGCTTTTATTGCTCTATAGTGAGCGTTTTGATTATCAGTTTTACTTGTGTCTCTCTACAACAAACAAGACATCTGTTTACTAAAACATTGATCAACCTTAGTGAAATACATTCATATGCATAACTGAAAAACCTCTTACAAACACTAGTGAAAACACTGATCAACCTTAGTGAAATACATTCATATGCATAACTGAAAAACCTCTTACAAACACTAGTGAAAACATTGATCAACCTTAGTGAAATACATTCATATGCATAACTGAAAAACCTCTTACATACACGAGTGAAACGAAAAGATCAACCGTAGTGAAATTCATTCATATGCATAACTGAAATAAGTAAAGATTTCAGTAGATGATGAGAGGCTTTTCAATAATTATGGCCTATACGGCCCCTCATACATGATCAAAGTAGTTCATTTCATCTACTACTTCTACGAGACTGAAAACATGTATGCACTTCTGCTTGGCTAAGGGGTGGAGCACATGTCGCTCTGAAGATCATCAAAAATGTGGAGAAGTACAAAGAGGCTGCCAGGCTGGAGATCAACGTACTGGAACGAATCAATGAGAAGGATCCTGAGAATAAGAAGTGAGTTTGGATCACTATCTTTACAAAATTAACACAAATTCAGCATGTTTTGAGCAATTGTACATGCAGTACTTAAAGTATAGGGCATCTAGGTGCAGACTTACCAAAGACCACTGTATTGATATCTTAAACAATATTGTTTTCTTTTCTGTATTTCTCGGTTCTTAGTCTGTGTGTGCAGATGTTTGACTGGTTCGACTATCATGGCCATATGTGTATCAGTTTTGAGCTGTTGGCTCTCAGCACTTTTGATTTCCTCAAAGAAAACAATTACCTGCCCTACTCCATTAGCCAAGTGCGTCATATGGCCTACCAGATCTGCTTAGCTGTCAAGTGTAAGTAAACACACTTTTCAAAAATCATATTGAAATTGGAATGAAAGTTTTTCACAGATAAAGCAGATGTTGCACTCCATCTGGCATGTATTAAAGGTCCAGTCCTGTATATATTATTTGTAAATATGCTAAGTTGGTCTATTTCTCCTTATTTGCAGTTTTGCATGAAAACAAATTGACCCACACAGACCTGAAACCAGAAAACATCCTGTTCGTCAACTCTGACTTCACAATCACATACAATGTGGAGAAGGTGATGAGAGTTTCATTAGCTTTTAACCAAACCAATATTTTTTTGTAAGTTGACATCAGCTGTCAAAAACTCCATTAGCTGACCACTAATATAGATTCTCTCTTTGGTAGAAGCGAGATGAGCGTACTGTGAAGAACACGGCAGTGAGGGTGGTGGATTTTGGCAGCGCTACATTTGACCACGAGCACCACAGCACCATTGTTTCAACCAGGCACTACAGAGCACCTGAAGTTATTCTAGGTAAGGGTGATCATGCCAGGTGACTGACCAAACATGTTGTTTGAGCAATACACAACGTTCTGGACGTAAATTTGAATTATAATAATAACTGGTGGTATTAGCATGATACGTGACTAGTTAAGTCACAGGACTAGAATGAGTTAATCGCTGCAGCAACACAGATTAGCTGCTTCCTTTTCATCACAGAGAATTTAATTAGAGCCAGCTAGAGACCACAGTGACTTCATTCAACAGACTGCAGGGAATTGTCCAACGTAAGACTGGTTGCCATGAAAGCTGATACCCATCCTAAATCTCTTATGAAATATTCTGTTATGAAATATGTTGCTTTGCTGTAAATATAAATTAGTTAATGGGCAATCTTATTTATAAGTACACTACCTATAAAAATGTTGGAGTCGGTAAGATTTTAAAAAGTCTCTTATGTGCCAAGGCTTCATTTATTATTTATTTATATTGTGAAATATTATAATTTAAAATAGATGTTTTCTATTTGAATTTACTTTAAAATATAAGTTTTCTGTCATCGCAAATCTGAATTTTCTGCATCATTACTCCAGTCTTCAGTGTCACATGATCCTTCAGAAATCATTCTAATTAGGGCTGTCGCGATAACCGCAATATCGCAATACCGCGCTATTGACGAGCAAACCGCAGAGGAATGCAAGAACCGCAGCAACCGCGATTTTTGCGTGTTTTATTTTTTCGTAAGGTTATGCCCTGCTCGTTTTACACTTCATGCATGTGGACTAAATATTAAACAAGTTAGTAATGATAACATAATGTGTACCATGCTGATTTGTACAGAGGCTCCGTAGATTTGCACTTAACAAGCCTAAACAGACAGTGAATGAGAGAGAGATCGACTGAGCGCGTGCGATTACTTGCGTCTGTCCTCCAGGCCGAGCCACTCAAAATTACCGCAAGGGAAATTCCCTCACCCGCCACAGCCCTAATTCTAATATGCTGATTTGTTGCTCATGAAACATTAATTATTATCAATGTTAATTCTTTGAATAGAAAGTTTTTATTTGAAATAGAAGATCTTTTGTAACATAAATGTCTTTACTGTCACTTTTGATCAATTTAATGTGTCCTTGCTGAATAGAAGTATTAATTTCTTTAAAACAAAAAATAATAAGCTTACTGACCTCAGACATTTTCAATGGTAATGTAGTTGTATAATTCACCTACAATCCTTGCAGAGAATCATAATTGCGATGTAATCGCAATTATTTTTTTTTGCAGTTTTCGACCTGAACAGTTTGCACACTTGCTGCTGACTGAATATACTGTACAGTGTCCTGGTTACAAGGTTATGATGCAGTAACATGATGCCACCATTAGATGACTCTATAACTCAAAATGTTATACCAAATGGTTTTTCCTTGCAGAATTGGGCTGGAGTCAGCCGTGTGATGTGTGGAGTATAGGCTGTATCCTCTTTGAGTACTACCTCGGCTTCACTCTTTTCCAGGTACAAAACCTAGCTCCACTACTTCCTTTTTCATGCCACCTTTCTGAGTCATGACAG
This sequence comes from Sinocyclocheilus rhinocerous, assembly GCF_001515625.1. Lineage (NCBI taxonomy): Eukaryota > Metazoa > Chordata > Actinopteri > Cypriniformes > Cyprinidae > Sinocyclocheilus > Sinocyclocheilus rhinocerous. The sequence goes on from NW_015630021.1 coordinate 580,182, forward strand.
CAGGTCTACACAGTCTACCACTCTTATTTATGTTCACTAAGCAGCTTAAGATCAGGTAGACTCTGACCAAAGGGTTACATGTGTCCACGTACGCACACTAAAGCCAAACACCTGGTATTAACCCTTTGACCTCAGATGTGCTCACTAATGCTCTCTCTCTTTCTCACTCACTCACAGATCTCTGCATAGGAACATATGTCATACCTTTATTGTAAAAACCCGCCAAAAATGTGTGCAAAGAATCTAAATCTGCAGTGCTCATCCATCTTAATTTTCTTTGTTGATGTCTTCAGACTCATGATAATCGGGAGCATTTAGCCATGATGGAGAGAATTTTGGGCCCTGTTCCATCCCGTATGATTCGTAAGACTAGGTAAGTCTTTGATGCTAGTAACTGTCAGTTTTCCGAAGCCTGTCTTCAAAGCGTAGTTTACATGTCATTCATGCTTACATGCGCAGCAGTTTGTGCAACTAAAATGATCATTCCTCCATCCCATAGGAAACAGAAATACTTTTATCGTGGACGTCTGGACTGGGACGAGAACTCTTCAGCAGGACGATACGTCCGAGAAAACTGCAAACCTTTACGGGTAAGTAACAGACTGTTTTGGGGCTTCATATTTAAGTCTTCTGATTTAACTTTTGTTTTCCCTTTTTTTTTTTATAATATATATTTTTTAATGAATACAACTGAAGTTTTAATATATGTGACCTTATTTGGCCTGGAAAGCAAATGTAATAGTGAATAGTGGATATAAATTAGTTTTAGAATGTTTATATAAATCTGGGCGGTCATATGTTAATGTTCTCATACAGTGTTCTTTATCTTTCTTCTCTCTCTCTCAGAGATATCTTCTGTCTGAAGCTGAAGAGCATCACCAGCTCTGCGATCTGATCGAGGCCATGCTGGAGTATGAGCCGACGAAGCGTCTCACTCTGGCTGCAGCCCTGAGACATCCTTTCTTTCAGAGCACCATCAGCAGCGCTGACCAGAGCACCGGCAAGAACTGGGAGGGCAACCGCGACATCAGTCGGTGACGGTGACATTCGTCTTCAACCAACGTCTCTCTCTGTCTTACGCCAAAAAAAACCTGAGGACTCGCATGCCAAGAAAGATACCATGGAGCTGAACTGACATGGCATAAAGTTTTATAGTGCAAGAGAAGCAGAAGCATATGATTTCTCAGTCATCTTCCCATGATGTGAGAACAGCTCCGTGTGCAGCGGGACAATGTGAGGAACTTGGCACTTCTAGAAGATCCTAGTAAACCATGACGTCATGCTTGTACGTGATTGATTGGACATTTGGAGGGTTTTTGAATAAATATGCCCTTCAAGTTCAGTTCTTCCAGCCAGTTGTGGCTAATGGTATTGTTGGACAGCCATAAGCAGGGGAAAATGTATTTGATGGGGGGGGGGGAAGCATTAACGTTACACTCCATTTGAGAAAATAACTGACAAAACAAGCATCACTGTTACAATATAGTTATTTTTGGGCTAATCTGTTTTGTGCATTTTAGCCCTTAGCTAATAATCGCAGATGCATTATAACACACTGTTTGTATTCGGTTCAATTCAAACCAAGTATCAGAGCAGCTGTGTTCCGGTGATTGTGTCCCTCAGCACACGTTTACAGTATTTATTTAGTTATCCGGACGTCTTATTTTGTGTGTTTGTATGGATTCGACTGTATAAATTTGTAAATACGAATAAATATATGTTATGACTATAGAATAAAGGGCCTATCTGTTTGCTTGCTGTGAATGTGTTTTCACAGCGGCTCTCCAGGCAAAATTAGTATTATTATTCCTTTATTTAACCAGGAAATCACATTGAGATATTGCTATCTCTTCTTCCAGTGAGACCTGGTCAAGACGGCAGCACATAAAGTTTCATACAAAAAGAATCACAGAGACAGTACCACAAATTACACAATCACAATTGATAAATAAAATCAGATCATGAAAAACAATTACAAGTATCCTTTAAAACAAAAAATGTTTTTACAATCACACCGTTCTCATGTCGTTTCTATATTGACTGTGTGCAGATGATATTCTGCTGAAATGAATTAAACTTTTGGCACTTGATTGGGAGTTAGTGCAGTGCTTTAGCTTGAGTTGAACGCTATGAAACTCTGTCTTCTGCTCTTTATCATCCTTTGGCTTTACAACTCAATTACAGAAAACATGGAATTCACAGTTTTCTGTGGTCTTTAATAAGCATATCTCTCAGGAATATTTGGAAGCTCTTGAGTATTAAATCATACAATTTTTCCATTCAATCTTAATATTTTATCTCTAATGGATATGAGGCATGCATTTAAAGAAATAGTTTACCCAAAAATGAAAATTTACTCCCCCTCAGGCCCTCCAAGATATAGATGTTTGGTTTTTTATCAGAACGGATTTGGGGAAATTTAGCATCACATCACTTGCTCACCAATGGATCCTCTGCAGTTGAATGGGTGCAAACAGCTGATAAAAACATCGCAATAATCCTCAAGTAATCCACATGACTCCAGTCCATCAGCTAATGTCTCCTGAAGTGAAAAGATGTGTGCTTGAAACCGTCATCTTGTCTGAATCAGGAGATAAATATGAACAGATAAAGAACTGTTTACTAGCATCTACTAAAATTGCTCTGTGCAAATATGTTGGTGGACTTTTATGTGAGAGGACAACAGGGAATTTACTTTTTCACTGGAAGAAGCTTTGTTATGGATTATGGATTCGTATTTGGTCCAGAACCATGAGTTTAAAGTTACCCCTCAGGCCCTCCAAGATATAGATGTTTGGTTTTTTATCAGAACGGATTTGGGGAAATTTAGCATCACATCACTTGCTCACCAATGGATCCTCTGCAGTGAATGGGTGCAAACAGCTGATAAAAACATCGCAATAATCCTCAAGTAATCCACATGACTCCAGTCCATCAGCTAATGTATCCTGAAGTGAAAAGATGTGTGCTTGAAACCGTCATCTTGTCTGAATCAGGAGATAAATATGAACAGATAAAGAACTGTTTACTAGCATCTACTAAAATTGCTCTGTGCAAATATGTTGGTGGACTTTTATGTGAGAGGACAACAGGGAATTTACTTTTTCACTGGAAGAAGCTTTGTTATGGATTATGGATTCGTATTTGGTCCAGAACCATGAGTTTAAAGTTAAAACACCTTAATGATGGATTTGTTTCTTTCAAACATGCAACTTTTTACTTCACAAGATGGTAGTTGATGGACTGCAGTCGTGTCGGTTACTTGTGGATTATTGTGATGTATTTATGACTCTCATTCTGACGGCACCCATTCACTGCAGTGGATCCATTGGTGTGCAAGTGATGTAATGCTAAATTTATCCAAATCTGTTCTGATAAATAAACTAGCTCATCTACATCTCGGATGTCCTAAAGGTGAGTAAGGCCCCGATCACACCGAACGCGTTTTTTAGGTCTGAAAACGCGAGGCGCACCGCACTGACTTTTTTTTTTTTATTGTCTGCGTTTTTTTATGTTGCTAGGCAACCACCAACTCCGCTGTCCTGTCCATAGACATAATAAAAACTTATTTTAAATGCAAAATAGATTTTCGTGTGCTCGAAATACTTTCTTCTTTGCGAGACAAACATTTTCTCCACAAAACTCAGTTCGCGCGCGTGCAAAACGCACTTTTTGCGCGCTCAAAATATGATCTTTCGCGCGCAGAATTGCGGCAGAAATGTAATCCCATACATTGCAGTAATGCAACAATGGCACTGATTCTAAAAATATGAAAACATAAACATGTCAGGAGCAAAGATATGATGGATGATGAAAGAATGAAAGATTCCAGAGATGTATTAAGATATTTTTTTGTTTTTATTGGCCCTCATTTCCTCATTCATGGCCAAAAGATTTAAAGAGCACAGCTTAGTAGACACTAGACAGTCACAGTAAAGCTCTTCTACAAGCACCTTTTCTCTGACCAGCCATTAAGCTTTATTTAGAAAGCATCACTCTAGCCGACTCGCAGTCATTTAGTCATTCCAAACCTATTGTCAAATGAGAAACATAGACTAAAACATACCCAACATACAACCTGAATACAGTATTTGCTAAAGAGTGCAAAAAATGAACTTAACCACATTTCCACCTAATGAACAGCAACAGTTCACGTATAATATTTCATGGATAAAATTTGCCATGCAATGGACAAAATGCTCATACTAGAGTGTCTTTGGCCCAATAAGCTAACATGTATTAGTAGAAAATAATATAATATGTTTTCATGAATCATTTTTAATTACTGAAGAAATGACTGTAATGTCAAATTGTGAATGAACTCGAAACAGGTTGTTTGAGGCTAAATAGTGTAACAGCTGTTGAGGTTAAAAATGACTTTGTCACGTCATTCGTTCAACACGGACTTCATTCACATGTTTATCTCATGTTGTCTGTAAATCTCCTCAATCTGTTTTCCCTCCTACCTTCCCATCTGCTGGGAGGAAAGATCTTACCCTTAATCTGTTAAGATCAATAATCATACAACAGCTATTTCTCTTCAACTGTTTAAGTTACTGTAAGTCTAAAGAAAAACAGGTGGCCAACTTCACCATACTAAAATATAGATTTTTACACATAGTTGTAAATTAAATGATATTAGCAGCACCATGTCAGTGGTTGACTGTGAAACTCCCACCATCACTAATGTGATTAGGTCTATAATCTGTTAAGTCATTTGGGAATTAGCTGGGACAGATGCAGGGAGGGAGCTGGCTTTAAAAACATGTAGCTCAACAAGACTGTTGGAAAGCTAGCAGATGGTGCCTGAGTTTGGACGTCAGGTTCCTCGGATCAAATGATGTGCATCTGAAGAGTTTCAACAGATATCAGGTAAGTCGGACCTTTATGCGTAATGATTTTCTGTTATTATGATCCATGAAGAACTTAAGATTGTATTATATTATTTTATTCTATCTACTATACTTACAATACACAACTAAATAAGTGCATTTTCACGAGTGATTATCAAATGTGATAATAGATTATTTTAGTTCAATTATCTATATTACTTTATTATATTAACTGTTTATAAATTCAGTGCGTTCGACATAAGGATGCATTTATTTATTTGTACATTGTAAGTAAAGTAGATACGTGATATGTGTAGATATGTGATTATCACATGTAAGTAGCATTTTTGCAGAATACAGTATGTATAAGATTTGGTAAGATTTTTTTTAAAAATGTTTTTGAAAGACGTCTCTTATGCGCACCAAACCTTTGAATAAATACTGTATTTATGATTACATACAGTAAAAAGAGTAATATTGTGAATTTGTGAATATATTGTTTTAAAATGAATGTGTAGCATAGGCTACAGCATATTTCTGCACACGCGCAGAATGTATTTCTAAAGCTCGCAGCAGCCTCAGGTAAATATACCTGTGAGCCTCCAGCGGATTCAGTGTCCTCTAGCACAGGTTGGCCCCGCCCATTTCCTCCCCAGCCGCGCCGCTGAGGTGTTCTCTCCTCTACCTGTTCATCCCGACAGCTTGCTGAACAGATAACACGCATGTGTCAGCAGAGAGGGAGATAAAAACAGCGCCTGCTTTCAAGAAGCCGATTATACACAAACCTCCGCGGGTTTCATCGCGTTCTCTAAATGACGCGTGATTTGACGACAAGACAACCCGCGCGCTCATTCTGAGGAGGTTTTGCCAGCGCGCGACATGGTTTACGTGTGGAAAGTGGATACGGGGGAATAATATTGACAATAGATGCACTTATTCCCAGAGGAACTTTTCAAGGGCAGATGGATTCTCCTCGGAAGTTTTGGGATCACGCGAGAGTCCGTTTGCACGGGTAAACTCACAGTAAATACGGTAAATGGACATGTTTGGGCTTTTTGAAATGCTAGTTGAGACCTAATGCTTTGTGTTCATATATTACTAGAGAAAGAGTTTAAAACGAAGGTTAAGTTTGCATTATGAGTATTTAAAGAAAAATTAACAAATACATTCATCTTAAATAAGTGTTAAAATCATATTTAGACCTATTCATATTAAAAAGTTTTTGTATACAAACCTTACATGGTTTCCAAATACAAAAGGATTCTGAATTTGGAAAGCATCATGTCCTCATTCTCTTCTTGTGACTCCCATCTGCCAAACTAGTCATCAACCTGAACCTGCATTAACATCAGATCTGAATTATGGATGGTGATGGACAGCCTCCGGCTTCAAATTGTGACTCGAAGCTCTGCTCCAGAGGTGGCTTCTCCCTAAACAACTGGCGTTCCTCTTCGAGGACTTTACTGCGAGGAGGAGAGGATGTGAGCCGAAGGCTGCTGTCCGTTGTGAACCACCAGGAACGCACAGACTCGGGGTCCAGTCCCACCTCAAAATCCCTTGAGGTGACCGCAGGGTTAGATGGCACAACAGCAACCACCACCACCTCCACCGTGACCACATCCACTCCGCCTCGCCTCAACAAAGCCATGGCAGAGTCAGCAGGGCCTGCGGGAGCCCCTCAGCCATCCGAATCAGAAGAAAGGGTCTTCACTGACCAGTCTACATTTATCCAGAGACAGTTCAGCTCCTTGCTGCAGCCAGGGGTCAACAAGTTCTCACTGCGAATGTTTGGGAGTGCAACGGGTGTTGCAGCCGAGCAGGAACGGGTCAAGTCATTTGGGGTTTGGATTATACATCCATATAGTGACTTCAGGTGAGTGACGCAGGGGAAAGGGAAAATATGACTTGGCAGATCATCAAACAAGGGTAGTGTTGTTGTGAATGTCACAGTAGTCTTATAAGCAAATTTATTTGATTATAGTAATTTGAGCATAGTAATTTTAGGAACAAAATTAATGCTTCTTCTTCTTTTTTTTTAAATACTCTAAATAATTTTTAAGTCAAGCCAACAGTCGTGTTATTGTGTTTGTTCAGTCCAAGTAGGCTACTGAAAAAATGAAATGGGTTTGTGGTTCTAATCCGTTCCACCTCTCCCCAGCATGCATTGGGGCATGTATGATTATGTTTGCTAGTTTTATTTGCACAGCTGCTGTTTATTTTGCTGTTACGTTTTGTAGCTTGTCAGGATGAGTTAGTGGTTAAAATGATCAGTTGATTGTTGCATTTGTGTGGCATTTAAAGTATTTCATTTTGTTTTTTCATCTTATGTGTTTTCATGTTACACTTTGCTCTTCCAGTGTTATTTTAGTATAATAGATATACTATTAAAATATTTCTTAATATTTGGATTTAGTTTTTATTTTTGTATTTTTAGGTACTTTTTTTTTTAAATGTACATTTTTAAAAATGTCTATTAAGGTTTTATTTTTAGTTTGTAATTTCAACTTCAACGTAGACATGCTTCAACATGCTTCAGATTAGAAATGTTGCCTTAGTTACTAACTAAAATAAAATAATGTTTAAAAATATTTTATTTCAGTTAACATTTATATCAGTTAACACATTTTTATACATAGGCCTATTTTGTTTTAGTTAACTATAACAATACTGCTCCATGAATATAGAAAACATGAGATGAAGCACATAATTGTGAATAATTTAACTCTAAATATAGAGAATAATTTGCATAGAACTTTTTCTGAACTTGATACAGTGCATGAGATCTTTTAATTATTTAATATAAACTGGTAATTGTTACAATGATGCAAACTTTAATTCATGTCAACAAAGGCAAACAAACTGTCAGTTTGCGTACTCAAATTTTTTATTTTATTTATTTTAGTTTTTACAGAATCCCGTCAACAATTATTAGTGGTGCTTCACTGTTAGTCTTGCACATACTTAGGGTGAGGAGTGTTACATTTCGGTGCTCACGTTATGCAATTTGTTGATTCAGAATTAAAGGGGTCATATGATGTTGCTAAAAAGAACATTATTTTGTGTATTTGGTGTAATAAAATATAAACGAGGCATTTGTTGCATCCAGTGGGGACATAATTACAGATTATAATGACTTATACTGTCTTTTTACTCGTTGCGAGATTAATAACATTTTTGGAGAAAAAAAAATGCATTGAAAGAGGCTCCTGGAACCAGAATTTTATAGAAACTTAAGTGTGGACCTAGTATCATGTGGGCGACTTTTAAAAAAAAAAAACAAGTACCTCTCACATTTTCTTCAGAATTGGTAAAAATATTTAAAAAGTTAGGGTGGTTGATATATAACAATAGAGAATAGCAGTGATGTGAGAAAACACCTTGCAATTACATGTCATTTTCATTGCTGTCAATAATCACATCATGTCAACAAGCACTTCCGCCTCAAATCAGGACCTTAAAGCACAAACCTTTCAATCACCACAGTAAAGCACAATGCAACACAGGTCAGTTACAGAGCTTTCCCTTATAGAGTTACCATTAGCCGGAAAGGGTATCAGCGTTCATGGATGGGCTGGAAAGACCCACTTGGTTACAGAGTGTCATGTTGATGTTCTTTGTCTGAAACACGTACGCAGAGAAAGCAGCAAGATGTAAAGGGATAAACAGATTGTGTTTTCAGAAAGCAAGACATGACCGGTAATAGGAACTCAATCTCTACACCTTTTTCATACACAGAGCTCAAAGAGAAAAAGATGTTTGCATAAGTAGGAGATCAAAACAAAAATGTTTGAATCTTTAATCCAATTTAATGAGGCACTAGAATCACCAGTTACATGTCTTATTTTACCATAATTTGTTACATGTGCCAAATCTTTCTTTTAGTGACAGTAAAACAAACCCTTGAGCCAATTACTCCTGTTTTATCAACATGGATCAATTGTGTACTAAATTTCCAAGCTGAGTTGCTGGTAACACTGTTTTTAATTACTTTACTTCAACTCTATACTTACAGATAACATTAAACACTATTTTGTTAAACTAAGAACATCTACTTTTACTCTTTTTAACAGGAAAATGTGACGATGAAGGTGAAAAGATCATTTATCATAGATAATTTTAAAAAATCTGTTTATTTAGTTTGTAATTAATTTAATTTAATTTTTAGTAATTGTACTACTTCCAACCAACTTAAACCAAATGAAAAATTTAAATGTTGCCTTGGCTACAAATTTAAGTAAAATATGTTAAGTTTTTTAAATATTTTATTTCAGTTAACATTAAATAAATGTGTTAAAATATATTTTTAGTTTTAGTTAATGATAACAGTACTGATATATGTATATTTCTAATAGAAAATATGATGAAGCACATAATTGAGAATAATTTATATGTAATTATAGATAATTAATTGTAGAAAAATTATTATTATAATATTGATGTTTTAAACTGGGATTTTTGCTTTTGCACTTTTTACTGGGGAAAATATGATAAAGGTGAAAAGGTCATGATCTATTACAACTTGAATCGGTAGTTGACTGATATGAGTATGAGTATAAGACTGATATGTGTTAATAAGCTATCTAAAATTAAACTCTTTCACTGGAAAAAAATATCAATGCTGTCAGTAGATTTTAGCCACAGATTTATCATCTTTGTCACAAGAAATATCATAGAGTGCGTGAAAGTCGTCAGTTTCTTTTAGTGTCAAACCTACCTAGAGCTCAGGTCAATCGTTGTCATCACTGGAATTGCCTGATACTCAACACAACTTCCATTTTATTTACTCTTGCGTTAATTCTTACATCAAATGGCAACCATATGATATAAATCAAATTCAAGAAAGTGTATTAAAAATGCCCATTCATTCCAGGTGACTGACGCTGCTTTGGAAAATATGACCACAGATGGAAACTTCAAACCACCAAGCACATGTACGGTAGTGCGTTAAAGGGCACATATCCAGTTTAAACAGTCGCATTCTGTACAGTATGTTCATGACTCTCCCATAACCACTTTAGTAATTAACATGAAGAGGAATGTTTTGCAACACGTGTAATTGACGGAATTAGCCTGTTTGCTCAAAGTCGTCAATACTTATTTGAATGAATGTCTTATATTGCGCTTGAGCATTTGAATCAAACTTTATGTCCATGATGGTTTAATTTGTAATACCAGACATGCTTTACAGAGTCACATATTTGTTTCTTAGAAAATAATCTTTTAGTTATCTGCAAACTTTGGGCTGGTTGAATTTCTTTCCACGAAACATGTGATGTTGCCATAGGATGGTGTCTAATTAAGTTACAGGGACAGTCGCCCTATAGCGCTCTGAAAGACTGGTTCAAACCAGCGACCTTTAGGTTATCGGCCTGGATCTTTAAACCACAAGGAATAACGGATTGAATTTTTCTCTGCTTTGTTTTTAATAAATTTTTGTAACCAATGTTGTTTAGTTTCGAGGCAACATTAGCTGCAAGAAAGCTTCAAAATTCATTCAAAAGAGCAAAATTATTAGTGTTTAGATTATGGATGAATGACACATTGCTTATTGATTGTTATTAATTTTCTTATATTTTTATTTATATTTTATTATTTATATATATATATATATATATATATATATATAGTATTAAATGTCTTATATATATCTTTTCATTTAGCATATTTGTACATTTAGATTAGTCATCTAATTGCATCTAACATGCTCTTTTACATTAAAGGGGTCATATGATGCTATTTTAAAGATCATTATTTTGTGTATTTGGTGTAACTTGCAACTTTACAGATCTTCTTTATGCACCAAGAGCTTGTAACACTCCAAAGAGAAAGGAAAACTTGAAATCGCATCATATGACCCCTTTAATATTTAAGAACACTAACAATTTATTAACTGTTAAATATAGCAAAATTCTGCAACTCAAAATGAATATCCATTTTTCATACTGTACAATATAATGCTGTGATGCCTACGTTCACTTGTGATTTTAGTTTTTAGTATTTTATTTGTCATTTATTTTGAGAAAATATTGTAGAATTGTAATATTGACTATTTATCAGTTATTGGCCATAATATATACAAATAATTATATTAAATATATTGGTGCATTGGTGCATCCTTTAATTTGAATGACATGGTTGATTGTAGTTATGAATTTTAATGAACATACTCTAGAATCCATCTTTTGTTCCTTACATCATGCATCTTCACACAGGTTCTATTGGGACTTGGTGATGCTGTGCCTGATGATGGGCAACCTCGTCATTCTGCCATGGGGCATCACCTTCTTTGAGGATCAGAACACACTGCCGTGGATCACCTTCAACGTGGCCTCTGACACTCTCTTCCTGGCTGACCTCGTCTTCAACTTTCGTACCGGTATTATGGAAGCCGACAACACCCAAATCATCCTGGACCCACAAGTGATCAGTCGGCGTTACCTTCGAGGCTGGTTTCTGGTGGACTTCATCTCCTCCATTCCGGTAGACTACATCTTCCTGGTGGTGGATATAGAAGCCCGGCTTGAGTCGGCAGAGGTGTACCGCACTGCCAGAGCTTTGCGCATCGTCCGCTTCACCAAGATCCTCAGTCTGCTCAGATTGTTGCGCTTGTCCAGACTTATACGTTACATTCATCAATGGGAAGAGGTGAGCAAAAGAACAGGAAGAGAAAAGGATAGAGGAATTTGAGACTAGAATAGCAAAGGAAATATAGTTGCAGAAAATTTGCCAATTTGACTTTTGTCTGAGGGATACAATAAAATGCACCATGACACTGAATTTTAGAATGACTTGCAAATCAAGCACAACAATATTCCAATGACAAGCAATTTGTCCATCCATAACAAACTGATTCCAAAAAATCAGTCTCTCCTCATCCATGTTTGTTGTTAATATACATGAGTAGTAATACTTCAGTTTAATGAGTTTTTAGTGTTTTTTTACATTTACATTACATTTGCCAGCATATAACAATCATTTAAAGATAAAGTTTAAATGCACAGATTATTTAATAACACTGTTAAATGTAAATTTTTTTTAAAAATTAAATCTAAAATTTTTAGCTAATCTCAAGATGAATTTTTATTTGGACTAATTTAAGCTCATTTTTATTTAGTTGATTTTGAACTACTTTATAATGTTGTGATGCCTAAATACCCTTGTAACTTTTAAAGTGATTGATTTTTGTCTTTGGTGTTTAATTTTCTTTATTTATTTAGAATTTTAAAATGCCGTTTATCAGTTATAGCCCATAACTTGAAAATAATTCAGAGAAAAGGTACGTTCACTTTAGATAAATTTTGTGGGCAAAATAGATTTCTCTCTAGAAAGCAGATTCCTGTTGATCAACGTGTCAAATTTGTGTGACCAACTTGAACCTGTTGTGAAATCTGGGGGGAAATCTTTTGCCCTCATGTGAAATTCATGATTGTATGGATTCCCAATCTGTTTTTTAAGTCTTATGTCACATCACCATTTCCAGGTACAAACACTTTATCAAATGTCAAAACCAAACAACAAATGGTGGCAATATACACACACAATGCGCTGTAATGCTGACAATTCATGATCCTAACATTTATCTCCATATTGAAATCTCAGATGGCCAGACAGTGATTAATCTTATATGAATAATTAAAATATTGGTGTGTGGGACACCGTGTTAGCCTTAAGGATATCTATATGCTAATGTGCTCCAAAACATTGATATACAAGATATATGATAAGGTGTAAGCATTCAAAACTTTTCACAGTCTCTCTCTTCTGCCAATAGTCAGTCAATTCACCTTTATTTATATACCGCTTTATACAATACAGATTGTGTCAAAGCAGCTTTACAGTGTCAAAAAGGAAAATAGTTCGTCAATAATGCAAGAGGACAATAACAAAAAGTCAATTTTTCAGTTAAGGTCAGTCCATTGATGATTCAGCAATTTCATCATCCAGTTCAGCTCTCTTCCGATAGTGTCTGTGCAGTCAAGCCGACAAAATTGCCAGAAATTAAGAGTCCCCAACTAAGCAAGCCAAAGGCGACAGTGGCAAGGAACCAAAACTCCATCTGTGACAGAAATGGAGAAACAAACCTTGAGAGAAACTCCTCTGGCCAGACAAAACCAGTATGGTGTGGTTTAATTCCAGGCTGCAACACAAGTCAGATTGTGCAGAGGACTCGTCTGGTTCCCATGGACTTGTCCCGATGGCCGTCTAGTTGACGAGGTCTTCGCAGGGGATCTGTCTCTGGGGCGCATTTGGTTCACATGGTCTTCGCTGACATTCAGGGCTGTAGAGGTCGTCTCTAGGTGCTGATCCACCATCTGGTCTGGATATGGATTTGATCTGGGTGGCTACGGTGACCTCAGAATAAGAATGAAATAGACTAATATTAGCATAGATGCCATTCTTCTTACGATGTAACAAGTACATCGGGTGTTATGGGAAGTGTTCCTGGTTCCAGTTGACCTAATTAATGCAGCCAAACAATCCTTTAACGGATTTATAGAAATGTGATAGTTTGGGTGCTAAATAGGAAAATATTCTGCCGCCTGCAGTTGATTTTGATATTCTAGGTATTATCAAATTTCCAGAGTTTTGAGATTGCAGAGGAAGTGAAGGACTGTAAAGTGATATGAGCTCACTCAAGTACTGAGGAGCTAAACCATTCAGGGCTTTATAAGTAATTAGCAAGATTTTAAAATGTATTCGTTGTTCTGGCTAATATGGTCATACTTCCTGGTAGGTAGAACTCTAGCTGCTGCATTTTTGGTCAGCTGGAGTTTGTTTATTAAGCACGCAGAGCAACCACCCAAAAGGATTACAATAATCTAACCTTGAGGTCATGAAAATTCATGCGTATGAATTAACGTTTCTGCATTTGACATTGAGAGCATAGGTTGTAATTTAGTTATATTTTTAAGATGGAAAAAAGCAGTTTTACAAATGCTAGAAACATGGTTTTCAATGGAAAGATTGCTGTCAAATAGCACACCTAGGTTCCTAACTGATGACGAAGAATTGACAGAGCAGCCATCAAGTGTTAGACAGTGTTCTAGATTATTACATGAGGGCGTTTTTGGTCCAATAATTAACACCTCTGTTTTTTCAGAATTTAGCAGTAGGAAATTACTAGTCATCCGTTTTTTTTATATCAACTATGCATTCTGTTAGTTTTGCGAATTGGTATGTATCGTTGGGCTGCAACGAAATATAGAGCTGAGTATCATCAGCATAAAAGTGAATGCTAATCCCATGTTTCCTAATGATATCTCCCAAGGGTAACGTAAAGCATGAAAAGCAGCAGTCCTATCACTGAGCCTTGTGGTACTCCACAAGTTTATACAATTCTTCCTGTCCTATAGTAGAGAATGAGTGGAATTGTACCTCTGGGGATCTATAGCGCACTGTCTGATGCGATACTGTAGCTGATGGCTGCATGGTTAGAATTTTATCTCTAATAGTATCAATCTTGGAAGTAAAGAAGTTCTTAAAGTCATTACTGCTGTGCTGTTCGGAAATGTCTGCGCCTGTTGATGCATTTTTGTTAATTTAGCCACTGTATTGAATAAATGCTGGGAGTTGTGTTTGTTTTTCTCTGAAAGACGAAAAGTAACCAGATCTAGCAGTTTTTAGAGCTTTTCTATAAGTAGAATTACTTTCCCTCCATGCAATACGAAATACCTCTAGTTTTGTTTTCTTCCAGCTGCACTGGAAGTGCACTGCACTCCATTTTCCAGGCTGCTCTCTTTAAGGTGCGAGTGTGCTTTTTATACCACGGTGTTGGACTGTTTTCCTTAATCTTCTTTAATGAGCAACTGTATCTAAAATGCTAGGAAAGAGAGAGCCCATAGTTTTTGTTACAACATCAAGTTTTTCTGAAATACTGGATTTGCTGAGGAATTGAGACAAGTCAGGAAGATGATTTAAAAACAGTCTTTTGCTGTAGAAGTGATGGTTCTACCATATCTGTAACAAGGAGTTGAATTTGCAGCTTTAGCTAAATGGCATATACACAAGAATATAATGATCCAAGATATCATCACTCTGCTGCAGAATTTCAACGCCAATAACATTAATTCCATGTGACAGTATTAGATCTAAAGTATGATTACAACAATGAGTAGGTCCTGACACGTGTTGTCTGACCCCAATAGAGTTCAGAATATATATAAATGCTGATCCCAATGCATCTTTTTCATTATCAATATGGATATTAAAATCACCAACAATTAAGACTTTATCTGCAGCCAGCACTAGCTCAGATAGAAAATCAGCAAATTCTTTGATAAAGTCTGTATGGTGCCCTGGTGGCATGTGTACAGTAGCCGATATAAATATCACATGGGATCTATCATTAACACTTATTTCTCTAGATTATGTTATATGAAGCACCATTACTTCAAACTAATTTTAAACCACAACTCTGAGAAATACTGAAAATATTACTATAAATGGTAGCAACACCTCCCCCTTTACCTTTTAGACAGCTCATGTTTATAACAGTAATATTGGGGTGTAGACTCATTTAAAGTAATGTAATCATCTGGTTTTAGCCAGGTTTCAGTCAAACAGAGCACATCTAGGTTATGATCTGTGATCATATCATTTACAAAAAGCGCTTTCGTAGAAAGGGACCTAATATTTATTAAGCCAAGCTTTATCATTTGTTTATCTGTATTATATCTGTTTCTTATTTGTTGAACATCAATTAAATTGTTACCCTTAAATTGGTTTAGACCTTTTTTGTATTTGCTAGTTCGGGGAACAGACACAGCCTCTATAGTATGATATCTAGGTGTAGGAGTCTCTATGTGCTGAGAATTAACTGATTTCTGACGTGAGGCGGCTAGCAGACGGTCGGTTAAGCCAGTCTGTCTGCTTCCTGACCTCGGCCCCAGTTAGTCAAGTACAAACTCTAAGACTATGTGCCATATTTCTAAAGAGAAGAGCGGCACCACCCCTGGAGGGATGAAGACCATCTCTTTTCAAAAGGTCAGGTCTGCCCCAAAAACTCGTCCAATTGTCTATAAAACCTATGTTATTCTGCGGGCACCAGACATCCAGCCATTGAGTGACGACAGTCTGCTATGTATCTTGTCACCACTCTAAGCAGGGAGGGGACCATAGCATATTACAGTGTCTGACATCGTACTTGCAAGTTCACACACCTCTTTAAAGTTACTTTTAGTGATCTTCGACTGGCGGAGTCAAACATCATTAGTGCCAATGTGAATAACAATCTTACTGAATTTACATTTAGCATTAGCCAGCACGTTTAAATTTGCCAAGATGGCAGGCACTCTGGCTCCTGGTAAACATTGGACTGGATATGCGAAATATGTAAAGTTTGCGGCACAGACTCTTTAAAATACATCCAAGAGTTTTACACATTGTGGGGACATTTCCACGCCCCTAAACATGATGTGGCACAAAATGAAACGTGATTGGTTGCTTTACATGTCAGTCATACGGCCTCTTGGGTGGTCCTTGGCAATTCAAAGCGGCCAAGGTTCCCAGACCTTCTGCCGTCAGTCTGAAGTGCTGGCTACGCAAGACTATTACTTTGATGAAATCATTCTGTGATGCAATGGAGGAGATCAAACATCACAAACTATTAGACATCCTTGGCATTATAAAGTGCAATAATGAGGAGAAGAGATAACATATATCACATGTTTTTCAGACTGTTTTACTGAAAATGATAAGTAACAGTTGTATATTAAATTTAAAGGGGGAACCTATTAGACTTAATTATTTTTATAAAACTGTTGCTGTCACAAGCTTTCAAATGCTGCTTTGGTGGGCTGCAATGTAAATTAATTTACGCTACTTATAAAAAAGGGGATGAGCCACTAACTTCCTTTTTCAGTGAAACTTACATCAACACATTAAATAACCCTTTGTTTCAAGTAATATCTGTGCTTAGCTTAAATGTGTGATATGAATAAACAGTGCTCATAAAGGTTGTTGAGATTGTACTCAATTGAAAACGGATAGAGGCTTGGAACCGGAAACAGCATTCGATACGTCATGACTTAACAAGCGGATTGAAGTTACTGGATTTTGCCTGTGAAAATTCGCCAAACAACGGTAAATGTGACTGCACCTTCTAGTGCTGACTGTACATCTTATCACTTTTTTTTTATAGATCTTCCATATGACCTATGACCTTGCAAGCGCAGTAGTTCGCATAGTGAATCTGATTGGAATGATGCTGCTGCTGTGTCACTGGGATGGCTGCATGCAGTTCATGGTGCCCATGCTGCAAGATTTCCCATCAAACTGCTGGGTCTCCAAAAACAACATGGTGGTATGTTTGAGGATCTTGGGTAGTGTCTCAAAGACACACTAAACTGTTAGCAAACACAAAATGCACTTCTGCTTCTGAAATAAAATCTTAAACTTTTACATTTTGCTTTAAATTTGCCATATGTCTTTCTCTGTCAGAATGCCACTTGGGATGTCCAATACTCCTATGCCCTTTTTATGGCCATGAGCCATATGCTGTGTATTGGATATGGTGCTCAGGCACCTGAGGGAGCAACTGATGTCTGGCTCACGATGATGAGCATGATTGTTGGCGCCACCTGTTACGCCATGTTCTTGGGCAATGCCACCAACCTGATCCAGTCCTTGGATGCTTCCCATCGTCAGTATCAAGAGAAGGTACTAGTTGCTCAGTAAAGCATTTTTGAGTCTTTGTTTTTTTCCCCCTTTTGCCAATGGTTTTGTTGTTTGGTTTGTTACAGTACAAACAAGTGGAACAGTACATGTCCTTCCACAAGCTGCCGGCTGACATGAGGCAGAGGATCCATGATTATTATGAGCACCGCTTCCAGGGCAAGATGTTTGACGAGGAAAATATCCTCGAGGAACTCAGTGACCCGCTAAAAGAGGTTTCTCTTATATTTTTTCTTTCATGTTTTGGTCAGATCTTTCATGTAACTTGCTCCACCTCAGAAATGACTTTTCTTTTTTGGTTGACGTAATTAATTCACGGTTGTGCTGCTCACAAGGTCAGTCACATGATTGTCATCTGTAAACAAAATGTCTGTTTTTGCTTGGACAATTAATTGATTCATATTTAATGTAATAATAGGAAAATAATATCCTATTTATTATTTGATTATTGAAATATCCTAGGTAACACTTTATTTTAAGGTGTCCTTGTTACATATGTTACATGTACTTACTATTATAATAACGATTAATTATGCATAATTACATGCAAGTAACCCTAAACCAAATCCTAATCCTAACCCTAACCATATAGTAAGTACATGTAGTTAATTAATATTACTCAGTACTTGTATGTATAATTGCACTGTAACAAGGACACCTTAAAATAGTGTAACCATATCCTATTTAAAACAGGTAAATTGATGTGCTGTGTTTTAAATGGTTTTCAGTCTTGCATTTTATCTCCCAAAATAATGATCATTTTGTCATTTAAAAAATGAGCAGAAATAAGTTAACACAAACTTATTTACATGAGTGAACATTAGGTGAACATTTGACCAGACTACTTGTTTGACTAGTAAAATGATTAGTTGTGCACACCCTAGTTTATATAAATGTATATAATAAATATTGAAAAAATTATTTATTGCATGCCATAATAATGGCCCATTTCAATGGCTTACAACTTATGACCAAAGATGCCTTTCTAAAATCTTGCCAATAGTTTGAGTAAATTTAGTAAATCAATGTTGGTTAATGTAATAAAGGTTACAAGGTTTTGTGTCTCATTATCTCTTAGCATGTCTCAATTAAAAATGACAAATCCTTATCCATAAACTCCTTAATCTTAGGTCAGAACTAAACTGTCCAGTGGATTGGTAGATTACAATAGTATTCCTAATCCATCTTGTATTGTGTGTTTGACCTGCAGGAGATAGTGAACTATAACTGCCGTGGGCTGGTGGCTAACATGCCTCTCTTTGCGAATGCTGATCCTCACTTCGTCACAGTGCTCCTCACAAAGTTACGCTTCGAGGTCTTTCAGCCGGGTGATATAATCATCCGTGAAGGGACGCTTGGTCGTAAGATGTACTTCATTCAGCATGGCTGCGTCAGTGTGATCACTCATGACAATAAAGTGAAGAAACTGAATGACGGCTGCTACTTCGGGGGTGAGTTTGATTTTTTCCTTGCTTTTACAAGATTCAAAAAATGTGTTATCTTTATACACGGATGCTACAACAACGGACTACTGATACAAAACTGATTTGAGCTGATTGTGTGTTCTTTTCTAGAGATCTGTCTGCTGACCCGTGGACGTCGTACAGCTAGCGTCAGAGCCGACACATACTGCAGACTTTATTCACTGAGTGTGAGCAGCTTTAATGAGGTCTTAGAGGAGAACCCATTAATGAGGAGGGCGTTTGAGAGCGTAGCAGTGGACCGTCTGGAGCATGAGGGATACGGCATTGTGCATTCACACAAGAGTGTGGAGGATGATGGGGACTAATGGACTCACCGAAGATGACTGAATGTAGAAAAAAAAAAACCATGGTGTTACAGTGTCCATATAATTGACATTAATGACAATGTTCAGTTGCAGTATGGTGTGATTTATTTAATTAAAATAGTTATTTCTTATTCTTAATTTGACAATGCAATATATTGGAACATAAAAAATAAACTATATCAGTCCTGTAGATTTGATAATGTTTAGTTGACGCTTGAGATACTGGATCCATGCAATTAATTTCAGTCAGAAACCATTCGTTTAGCAGGGACCTTGATGAATGTGGTATAACAATATGTATGCAGCAATATATATTATAATACAAGTGCATTAACGATACAATAAAATTAAATGAACATAGCACAAAACATACCATAACATTACAAAAGCTTTTGTTTCTAAATTTCTACTAAGCTCCTTTAGTTTCAAGGAATAGTAGCCCTTAGTCAAGGAATTGCTCCCTGTAAATTGTGCATTTAGCAAAATATCTCCAAGGCAGATTTGAATATGTTAACTAAGTACAACTCAATGTTTAACTCTTTAATCTTGATGTCTTTGACATTGCTTTCATTAAAAAACCTCCAGGCAGCCACCAGCATGTAACAGTGTTGCACTTACTCGAGCTTTCATTATTGTTGTGCTGCTGGTGGAAGGTCTCTGGATGTATCATGTGGAGACAAACAGATAATCAAATCGAGGTAAATCAATTAAAAACAGTTGAAAATAACATTTCTATTAGTTGTTTTATAATACAATAATATACTGAATTCTATCTGCTTTCCGGATCAACATCGAGCACTTAAGAATCATGCACTGTAAGAAAAGATGTCTGCTAACTGAAAGACATGGATGAGCTTGGACATCTGTTTTGTCCAAATTTTGTTTTGTCCATTGTCCTCTTAACTTAAAATTAAAGTATGAAACAATATGAGTCACATATTCACTGATTAAACTCATTTACGTTTGGCCTGAGACCTTTCTTGCGATAATCGGTTATGATGAAAATAACCCTTTGAGAGGAGGTTGTTTTCAAATGTGCTTTTGATGAAAATAATTACTTGGGAGCAAGTGATATATGTTCATTTTAAATTATATTTTGTTAGTAACATTTCTACTCTTCTCTGTGGTTGGAAAGAAAAAGAGATATATTATCCCACATAATGTGTGAAATTATAGAGATGAATGAGGAGTATTATGGAAAAACTACTGAGATTTTGAATGTAAATGTTAATTTGATGTGTTTCATATGCCACTATATTATTAATGTATATTATTAACTGTTAAATACAATTGCTGTACATGAGTCTACATACAGTTTGGTAGAATATTACGTTTACCAGCTTAATGTGTCATTATTATTTACAGGGAATTACAATTTCCTTTATTTAATTGTTTTCATACCAAACACTAAATAAAACTGCACTTCAAACCAAATAAAGTGGTTTGTACTATTTATACTTGGGGCGAAATAATATATGACTATGAAGTATTTGACCATGAAGAAAAATTATTTGGACAATTAAACCAGACATAAAATTGTATTGGATAGATAACAGAATATAAAATCAAGTGTCTTCAAGTTTACACAGATATCAGTGGTTTGTTAGTTAGTTTATTTATTTATTTAGGGGCAATTGAAGGCTTTTACATTAAACTGTGCAACAGCGCCTCCACACATAACAGGTCAAAGCTGTTATTACATCCGGGTCGGTCACTATATTCGTTCCGCTGTTACATTTTATAACGCTGATCCAGGGAGATGACGAAGGTAAGCAGCGGTTAGGCTTTTCACTTGAGTTTTCTGTTTGCCAATCAAGGTTTTGACAGTTTCTCAGTTTTTGACAATCTCATATACCTTCTGTAAATAAATCCAAACATTAAAGTCGTGCAATGCCGCGGTGTGCGGTCCCTCAAATGTCATGGGTGTAAATATACTGGCGGTCACTGCGGGACGAGTCCGTTTTCAACGGGTTAACTTACTGTACAATGGCTGAGAGAGTTTAGCTTGTGTGTTTATGTAATGATGTATAATATGGAGGCTTCTTTGATCTATATGGATGTGTGTTTATTGCCGCAGCTAAACTATTTACACTTTCCATCTCTTGCCTTGCGTAACTGTTCCCTTTATTAAATTTGTCTGAAGTTTTGATGCATTTTGAGGGCTTTTTATTAGTATATGTATCGATTATGGTACAGCGTTGAACCTCAAAAGTTTGTGTTGTGAATTAATTTTATTTGCTATTATTATTTTGGGATGTTTAGTTCTTCCCTCCGGTCGACTTGTTCCCAACAAACATGCAAACATTTGATTTTGTGAACATTTATTGCAACAATAACATTAGAAATCCTTTTTTATATGTCGTTTTCATTTTTTTAATAATTAGTAATTTTGTTTTTTATTTTTATTATTTATTATAATTGTTATTTATTTTATTATTATTATTTTTTGTATTTCTACGTAATTTCAGTTTTAGTAATTTTTACACTTCATATTAAACATATTTCAGTATTTGAAAACATATTTTAGTTGTCAGATTTTTTTCAGAAATTATCTAATATTTATATTTAATTTTAGCTTTATTTTAATTACCAAAAAACAATTTTTAATAGTTTCAGTTTTAGTTAATAATAATGGGGGTCATTAGGACTGGAATTGTTATTAAACAGTGCACCATGTGGTACAGCTTTGGTTATGAAGAAACTTTCATGCTCATTGTACCATCCATCTCTTTCAGATAAGATGTTGTCCTGTCTCGGTTGTCCCGTTCTTAGCCGGGTTCTCACCACTGGGGCTTCACGTGCCCCGGTTGCCGTGGTTGCAACTGGTGCATCACACACTTCTGTAGCCGCCAGCACTGCCTCTCCCCCAAACTACATGACACTTGTGCGATACAACAGCAGCACAGCTCAACAGGTGACTAGTTACTCAAATCCACTGTCTGCATGATTGATGATCAATGGAAACTGGCTATAATCCTCTAGGAAACACCAAAGAAGACCAAATTTGGACCTCTAGCTGACCAGGACAGAATATTCACTAACCTTTATGGACGACATAACTGGAGGTAAAAAAATATGAAATTGTATTATGAATTATATCTAAAGACAGGACTAGGGATGTTCATTTCGGTTATTTTTCCTAACCGACAACCGACGCTCGTTAACCGATTTTTAACCGTTAACCGACAAGATTATTTTAAATTAGAATTGAATTAAATTAGGATAAGGATAAGTGTCTGTGACCTGTTAAAAAATACTAACATTTGTTTCCCGGGGATTAATTTTACATGCGCAAAAAGCAGCAAACAACAGAACATGAGGATTCACATGGTCATCATCACATCACGCAAATGCAGCGCTTCTACGAGCGGAGAAAAACATAAAGCTAGGCTATAGGGCTGTCAGTTTAACGCATTAACTTAATTAGTTATGAAAAAATAACGAGATTAAAATATTTTAAGGCAGATAATGCACTGGCTCCGCCCCCAGACCTGTACGTCATCTTACTGTTTATACAGTAGACTGATGACAAATATGATACAAGGCAGCAACTCCATAAATGCAGTTATGCCCTAAAATTCAACATATTGGGCTAAAAATGCCCCTGTATGAATTTTTGTCTCATATTTATATCATGTAATAAGCGAAATCACATGAGCAGCGAGAGCAATATCACACGAGTGTTGCTTTATGTTCATAGATACTTAGGTTTTATTCCACAATTAAAACAAGGAAATACGAAAATATTGTAATTTTCATAAATACTTTTTAAGAAAATGAAAGAAAAACTGTGCAACAAGCCTAGTAACGTTAGGCCTATGCAGAGTTTCGGTTCATTTTTGTGCTGCGCAAAAGGAAACAGACGGCAGAAAAAAGGTAAAGGCAAACCTTTTACAATTCCCATTATCTTTAGGATTAAAAGGAGTAGTTTCTTCCACTGTTAGAAGGAAAAAATTCAATTGATTGCACCTGCGCCGCATGCGCGCACTCAGTTAAGAATTGCTACCTTGACAATGCAGCCTGTTCATTATCATAATAAAATACATGGAACGAGAGTGAAGTACATAAATAATAATTTGCCATTCAAATACAATGCGAATACGGAAACATTTGATTTTGTGTCGAATGAGAGACCCAACGTTGGTTTCAGTTTCGTTTTAGCCTAAATGAATTCGTTTTGGCTTGTCTTTATTGCTAGCTTCTTATATTTTAAATTCTTGTTCTTTTCTAAATAGGCTACTGTTAATTGAAAGGATTTGTTTACAGTGTTTATTATAATGTTTGTAAACATTTCGCGTCGGCATTAGGCCTATATAGGCTATTTCTGAATGAAATAATAAAATGCGACTTATACGCGATTTATGTTTTTTTATACGCGTAGTGTATTTTAACCATGCAGCAAACCTTTTTAAATATTTATAAATTAAATGACTTTTTAAACCGTTTAACTGATTGTATTAATCGGTCAAAATTCTTACAGTCGGTTAAACGGTTAAAATGAACATCCCTAGACAGGACTTAAACTTACTTTTGAATATTCCCTATTTGGTATGAAAGCTTATTTTCTCCATTGAATAAAAAAGGTAAAAGGTAAAAAAAAAAAGGTAATTGTGACTTTTTTATCTACAGTTCAGACTTTTCTCATGAAATTGCAAGTACACACACACACACATATACATATATATATATATATATACACACACACACAAACGCATAAAAGACTCCATATATAATTCTACATATTAACTTCCTTTGTGTTTGTGTATATATATATATATATATATATATATAATTATTATTGTCACCATAGTGCATGTTTTTAATGTGATGAATTGTTCATATATCTCAGGCTGAAGGGTGCCCTGAGGAGAGGTGACTGGTACAAGACCAAGGGGATTTTGGATAAAGGAGTGGACTGGATCCTGAATGAGATTAAGGTCTCAGGGCTGCGTGGCCGAGGAGGTGCAGGATTCCCCACAGGGATGAAGTGGGGCTTCATGAACAAGCCCAGTGATGGCAGGTAGTTTTTCATCTCAACAATTAGCGGGTTTCATAAGTCACATGACTCTGCAAAAGCAGATGTAAATTCTTGGCCAGTGGAACTACATTTAGCTCTTTTCATTAGGATCAAATCAGGTCATACAAAAGCATACAAGGTTCTTTTTTTACCCTCTCAGGCCTAAATATCTGGTAGTGAATGCTGACGAAGGAGAGCCCGGTACCTGCAAGGACAGAGAGATCATGCGTAATGATCCCCACAAGCTGATTGAGGGCTGTCTGGTGGCTGGCAGGGCCATGGGAGCACGTGCAGCCTACATCTACATCCGTGGAGAGTTCTACAATGAGTCGTCCAATCTGCAGGTGAAAAAGAAAGGTTGTGATCCCTCGTATATCTGTAACATAATTCATTTTCAGAGACGGGAAGAAAGATTGTTTATTGCTAAGCTCCATTCCAGAACCTAATAAGCTGCCTATGGAGGCATCATAGACATGCTTCTGATGTGAAGCCTTCAAAAGGCCTGAATAATGAATAGAATACTGATTAATAAATAAATAAAAATATGAATGATAAATTCATTAATAAATACTAATATTATAACTTTGTTACATTGCACTACCATTTAAACATTTTTGAAAGAAATAATGTATTTTATTTGATTTTTTTTTTGCAAGGATGCATTAAACTGGTCAAAAGTGAGAGTAGAGAATTATAATTACAAATTGAATGTTTCAAAATATTTATATATCAATTAAATGCTGTAATTTTGAACTTTTTATTCATCAAAGAATCCCGTAAAAAATGTATCATGATTTCCACAAAAATATTAGGCAGCACAACTGTTTTCAACATTGATAATAATAAGAAATGTTTCCAAATCAGCATATTAGAATGATTTCTGAAGGATCATGTGATACTGAAGGCTACTGAAAATTCAGCTTTGCCATCACAGGAGTAAATTACATTTTCAAATATATTAAAGGTGCACTAAGCGATATTTGAAAAACGCTTTTGACCACAGTGTCAAACCTAGTCCCAAAACACACTTGCAGCCAATCAGCAGTAAGGGGTGTGTCTAGTACTGATAGGGAGAAGAGCGCTCAGTGAGTGCACAGGATGGATATTAGCAGATCGACTATAGATAGCGAGAGATGGCAGTTAAAAAAAATAGGAAAATTTTGGAGGAACAAAACATTAAAAAGAAGAGTTACGATCAGGCAAGAGGTAGGACCGTGTAAATATTGGAGCAGCTTTCCAGCGGTGGAGAGAACTCAAGGAGCGGGAAGGCCTGGAATCGGATGCCGAGGCTGCTTTGTTTCTTCTTGATAAGCGAGTTACGTTGATTTAGCTTTTTCGCACAACTATTCTGTGTTGGCTTTTGATTGAATATGACGTGGCCGGCAGGCATAGCAGATTCCGCCATCATCGCTGCCAGGGTTGTGTACATACGTGTGGGGCAGAGTTATCAAAATAGGGGCGGTCCTGTTGGGGTATAAGCGTGTTTGTTTTGGTGCTTTCAAATATCAACATCGTTTGGCAAAAATCGCTTAGTACACCTTTAAAATACAAATTAAAATAAAGTAGAAAACATTATTTACTATTTTTAATTGAAATAATATTTCACAATATTGCTGTATTTGGGGTTAAATAAATGCAGCCCTGGTGGGTAAAAGAGACTTCTTTCAAAAACAAAATAACCATATTGTTATTCAGAGGGGTTCATTTTGGAGTAAATGGGATAGAATGTACTACACAGTAGTAGAGGGAAGTAATGTATTGACCTCATGTGTCTATGAACTCAAGGAGCGGGAAGGCCTGGAATCGGATGCCGAGGCTGCTTTGTTTCTTCTTGATAAGCGAGTTACGTTGATTTAGCTTTTTCGCACAACTATTCTGTGTTGGCTTTTGATTGAATATGACGTGGCCGGCAGGCATAGCAGATTCCGCCATCATCGCTGCCAGGGTTGTGTACATACGTGTGGGGCAGAGTTATCAAAATAGGGGCGGTCCTGTTGGGGTATAAGCGTGTTTGTTTTGGTGCTTTCAAATATCAACATCGTTTGGCAAAAATCGCTTAGTACACCTTTAAAATACAAATTAAAATAAAGTAGAAAACATTATTTACTATTTTTAATTGAAATAATATTTCACAATATTGCTGTATTTGGGGTTAAATAAATGCAGCCCTGGTGGGTAAAAGAGACTTCTTTCAAAAACAAAATAACCATATTGTTATTCAGAGGGGTTCATTTTGGAGTAAATGGGATAGAATGTACTACACAGTAGTAGAGGGAAGTAATGTATTGACCTCATGTGTCTATGTGTGCTTACTCTCAGGTGGCCATTAACGAGGCCTATGCAGCAGGGCTGATTGGCAGGAACGCATGCGGCTCAGGTTATGACTTTGATGTGTTTGTGATGCGCGGTGCGGGAGCGTACATCTGCGGAGAGGAGACGGCTCTCATTGAGTCCATCGAGGGAAAACAGGGAAAACCTCGTCTGAAGCCCCCTTTCCCTGCTGACGTGGGTAAGTCAGAAACAAACAAATTTTCTTTTTTGATTTTCTTTTTTAATGTATTATTTATATTATATTATATTTTATTTATTTTATTTTAAATAAGTGACATGACATAAGTGACATGTTTGTAATGTGTTAATATATATATATAATTTTTGTTTTAGTTTTTTTTGTATAAGTGACATGTTATAAATGTATAAAATAAATAATACTACATTTTACTTAGAATGATGGCGGAATCTGCTATGCTTGCCGGCTACGTCATATTCAATCAAAAGCCAACACAGAATAGTTGTGCGAAAAAGAAACCCATTAATCTCATAAACCCATTAATCTCATAGCATTATTTATGCGATTCTAATTGCGGTGTAAATGCATTCATGAGCAGTCTGTGTAAATATACCTAAATGCTACTTCATATGCAGATTTTGAAAACAATGTTATGGCCACATTGTAGCCTTGAAATTTTATGTGTAATAAATTCTATTAGCATTTATATTTTTTAGAAGATCATTTAGAAGATCTGTCTGATCATTTAAGTGTTTGACCATTTGATCACAAGTTTTCCCGCTTCACAGACTGATGTTATTCAAGCTATTGCCCGCTTAATGGAATTCTATAAGCACGAGAGCTGTGGGCAGTGCACTCCTTGCAGAGAGGGTAAGAATTACTGCAAATTTATGTAAATATACATTTGTCAGTATTTACATGTATAGTATGTTACATTACAGTGAATATTTACCAGTCTGTCTTTTCTGTGCCCTTCAGGAGTGGACTGGATGAATAAGATGATGTGGCGCTTTGTGAAAGGCGATGCACAGTCAGCAGAGATTGACATGATCTGGGAGATCAGCAAGCAGATTGAGGGCCACACCATCTGCGCTTTGGGAGACGGAGCTGCATGGCCAGTTCAGGTAAAGGATATTTTAATTTGATTATATATATATTTTTTTAATTTATTTATATATATAAACAGTGTGTATATATATACAGTATCTCACAGAAGTGAGTACACCCCTCACATTTTTGTAAATATTTTATTATATCTTTTCATGTGACAACACTGAAGAAATGACACTT
The DNA here is from genome assembly GCF_001515625.1 of Sinocyclocheilus rhinocerous. Lineage (NCBI taxonomy): Eukaryota > Metazoa > Chordata > Actinopteri > Cypriniformes > Cyprinidae > Sinocyclocheilus > Sinocyclocheilus rhinocerous. Next base: position 608,072 of record NW_015630021.1, read on the forward strand.
TGCTACAATGTAAAGTAGTGAGTGTACTACTCATTTCTGTGAGATACTGTATATATATATATATAAAAAATTGAGAATCCGTAGATAATTCGATTTAAATAGAAAAATTATTTTAAAATATATGTCCATAATTAATCTAAACTGTTATAAATGTTTTAACTGAAAATGTATAATATTTATATTTTTTTGTTCTCAGGGATTGATCTGTCACTTCCGCCCTTTAATGGAGAACAGAATCGCAGACTTCAAACAGAAACAGCAGGCGCATGCTTGAAAGCTTCATATTTGCATCCATTCTCACTCATCCAGTCACTTATAGTTATTTAAGCAAAACTGTTGTGGTCTCTCACTCGCTGATAGGTAAACTGCTGGCATCCTCCATTTGCTTCTCTTACATATATCAGGGACATTAAATAAAAGTCATGTGGTTCTTTGAACCCTTTTTGCAAATCTATCCCACCGTGATGATAGATTTAACATCATACTCCTGATTGTGGATGACTTGTGACACATTAAAAAAAGAGTGAAAACTGTTTGAGCAGATGCATCACTCATATACAGTAACTGAGTAAAGGGTTATGGTTGATGTAATTATGTTAAATCCCATTATGATGTTAATGCCATTTTTCTTGATAAGAAACTCTTACACTGTATAAACACATATTTGTGGAAATAAAGAGCCTAGAACTTGAAACAGTGTTTGTTAAACTGGGGTTAAAGGAGAATGTGTTGTAATTTATAGATTTAAATGACTATAATTGTGTACAAAAGTCTCCAAAAATATGAAACATGTCTTCTTGTAGCGTCCAGTCAGAGCGAAATCAGAAAAGATTACATGACTTTGAACATAAATAGATTTCGCTGACTTTCTAGGCATGAAAATCACTGGTTCTCTTATTTTTTTTAAAGGTGACATATCGGGTCCCCGGTGCATCTACCAACCCAGAAAGCATCAAAAAGAAGAACCCAGTAAAATTAATACTTTCTCTGCAAGCATGTGAAAAAAAACAACGAGCCGATCAGATTTCTCTCCCCCTGTGAAGTAGAAAGGGGATCTTATTATAATATCACCGCCCCTCAATCTGCACATTATATAGAGTCCCAGCCTCAGGAGAGCAGTGGATTTATTTATTTATTTCCTGAATATTACGCTGCTGCCACACAGATCTAAAATAAACATGCAATTTCTTTCCCAGCTGTTTACCTTCACAGACATCCGTCTGTTTTTGTAACTCATGTGTTTTTAACATTAACTTCTGTGTATTTGACAGTTTAAGCGCAATAAGACATGAAAGAGAACATGCCTTGTGATAGCCGGTTTCTGTGCGCGTGCTTCGGATGTGTGCGCCCAGAAAAACTAATATGGCTTTAAAATGCATGATTTCAGCGCGATATACATGATGATAATCAAAACCAAACAGATGTTTTGTTTTAGCGGATTATCTGAGGCACGAGCTGCAAATAGGGATGGGCGGATCGATCCTTAAGTATCGATACTTTCGATACTGATGTTGTATCGAAAGGATCGGTCCTCACATAAAAAAATTATTTAAAAAAAAAAAAACTTAAAAAAATATTACAAAATCTTACTGACCCCAAACTTTTGTGTACATGTAATATTTATTTTAAATTGGCTAGATGTGCAAGTAAATTTATTTAAACTGGTTGTTAAAAGTTCAAATGGATTGGGTTATGTTCTGTAATTGCTGTTAATAAATCTGTCAGAAAAAAATATGCTAAAGTTTCACCTTTAGGGGTACAACAGCCTGGCAGCCTTTTACAAAAATTAACCATGGTTTTATTACAGTAACCACAGTTTACCACAGTATTTGTAGTAAAACTGCAGTAACCACAAATTTACCATGGTAATAATAATGCATTTTTGTACTTATGTAACACCATGTTTATTTTTCATGAGGTAGCCTCAAAGGTGCACATTTGTAACTTATATACCCTTAAAGCATGCATACTTGTATGGTACTAATATGCTCCCTTTTAGGGGTATAGTTGCACCTTTGAGGTTACTGCCCCAGTAAACGGCTAAAATACAATTATAATATATTTTAATTCTGACAGTGTAAACAAAAAAGGCCTATGAAATGTTAAAAAACATGGCTTTAAAATCTAATATTAAGTGAGTATAATTACTGATTATATTCTATGATTAATTTAAAAGATCAGTTTAGTTTAGAAGTATCGGTATCGATATCGATGATACTGTGCTCGAAAATATCGGTATCGAATCGAAAATAAAATAAGTGGTATCGTCCATCCCTAATACAGAGTCATGCCTGAAGCTGTGCTGTAATAATGGGTTGATTGAGGAGTTGAGCTTATCTTCTGTTTACAGATCCCACCCTTTCCGCAAGCATCAACTCACTCTCCAGCTGCAGGCAATTCAGGGAGCCCTCTCAAAAAGTTACTTGCATTCACTTACATCATGCACTCAAGGAGACACACACACACACACACACACAAACCTGTGCACAATTACATGCATGCTAATATGATCATACAGCCAAACAGAAATAAACTAACCGAAAAAATATATACAAAAGGGGTGGTACCTTTTCAAAGGTACACTTTGTACTTTATCCCTAAAGGGTGCAAATTAGTACCTTACAATAGTACCAAAATGGTACATTTTAGTACTTAAAAGGTGCAATTTAGTACTGGGTACTGTCCAAGTGACAGCTTTTGTACCATTTTTTCTGTGTACAAATAAAGACACTTGGAAACACATCTCTGACTAATGTTTAAATGTTCTGTAATTGCTGTTAATAAATCTGTCAGAAAAAAATATGCTAAAGTTTCATCTTTAGGGGTACAACAGCCTGGCAGCCTTTTACAAAAATTAACCATGGTTTTATTACAGTAACCACAGTTTACCACAGTATTTGTTGTAAAACTGCAGTAACCACAAATTTACCATGGTAATAATAATGCATTTTTGTACTTATGTAACACCATGTTTATTTTTCATGAGGTGCCCTCAAAGGTGCACCTTTGTAACTTATCTACCCTTAAAGCATGCATAATTGTATGGTACTAATATGCTCTCTTTTAGGGGTATAGTTGCACCTTTGAGGTTACTGCCCCAGTAAACGGCTAAAATACAATTATAATATATTTTAATTCTGACAGTGTAAACAAAAAAGGCCTATGAAATGTTAAAAAACACAGCTTTAAAATCTAATATTAAGTGAGTATAATTATTGATTATATATTCTTTTAATAGTTTAAAAGATCAGTTTAGTTTAGAAGTATCGGTATCGATATCAACGATACTGGGCTTGAAAATATCGGTATCGGATCGAAAATAAAATAAGTGGTATGGCCCATCCCGAGCTGCAAAGGCACAGTCCTATTCTGGAAAAGGGGGCGGGGAGCAGCAGCTCATTTGCATTTAAAGATACAGGCACGAAAACTGTTACTGCTTCCACTTTAGTTTCAAAATGGGCTATTTTGAGCTGAAACTTAACAGACACATTCTGGAGACACCCCAGACTTATATTACATATTGTAAAAAGGGGCATAATAGGGTTATTTTAAGCAGAAATGATGAGCCAATCACAAGATTGGAAAAACCATACTAAAAATCAGCCAATCAACCCTGCTGCCATTAGGCCTTGATCAACCCGCTTGTTTTGACGTTGACATCTTAAGCCGCTTTTCCACTATTGGGCCGAACGGTTCTGAGAACTATCAGGTACGGTTCCAGTTGTATTTCCACGTGAGCCTGGTACGGCGCCGCACGATTACAAACCGTTCTCGGCCCGGTTAGACAACCGTGCTGAGCCGTGCTGGTAGAGTGCATGTGCGTGACGTCGCCACTCTGTTGCCTGGCTACCAGTTTCTCCATAGCTGGCTAAGCGGAAGCGCGCTATTTGATCAAACAGTCAAGTAAACAGCTACGCTACGTGCAACATAAAAAAGAAAAAAAAGGTCTGAGACAGTTTGGTCTGTGGAAGAAACATTTGCGCTTACTGATACTATACCCGTCGTCGCTTTCTGTTTATTTTATTTTTCGCGTCAAGAGTTGTGTCTTTTTTTCAGTTATTTAACGAAGTAAATATCGGATAAAAAAGGAATCCCAAAAACAGAAATATCTGATCATCGTACATATCGCTGTTTACATTACACTTGCGTTACCAAGACAACGACTGACGCATTTGTATTACATTCCAAAGAACTCCGTTATGAAAATGAAACCGTATCCGTGCTGACTGGCCCGGAACGGCAGGGAATGGAACGGTTAGGCAAAGAGAACCGTTTGGCCCGATAGTGGAAAAGCGGCTATAAACGCTTCAGCTTTTAGACAACCTCGATTTTAATTTACACTTGTGCATTTTTGCGTTGGCAAAGGTAAGATGATCTGTACTGGTATAGGATACTGTGGCTGTTATTACGGACATGCTGTAGTTTGAAGTAAGTTTAGCGGGTTTCTCAACCCTGCCAGGCTGCCAATAAAAATAATTAAATTAGTATAATTGTTTAATGCAGCGATTCTCAGCAACTTACCTCAGGTACTCTTGGCGCATGCTGGGCGTCACACTTGAGACTTGGGTTCGAATCTGCCAGTTCTTATTCCATTCCTCGATTCTTGATGTAAATTGCTTAGAATAATTAAAAGAGATGATGACTCATTGAAGATATAAGAACTGTAGACTATATTAGGACCTTTTTGGTGAATGTCGCAATTTCAAAGCCTGTTAAAGGGGTCATATGATGCTTTTTTAAAGATAATTATTTTGTGTATTTGGTGTACTGCAAAATATTTCCACATAGTGACATAGATATGTGGGGGCGTGTTAGAACAAGCCGTTTTAGGGGGGCGTGGCAGAGTCTTAACTTTAATAAAGAATATCTCTTTGGTTTTGAGACTTTAGTCTTTGCAACTTCAGGGATCTTATCTATGCACAATCAGCTTGTAACACTTCAAAGAGAAAGGAAAACTTGAAATCGCATCATATGACCCCTTTAAAATGTCTGTTTTACACCAAAATATAAGAAAAAAAGGCAAAGAAGCCTGCGTTTTAAGCCTAAGATTTTGTTTTCAACTCAACTTTATTTCCCCCATTACTCTGTGTATCTTGACATTTTACTTTCACTATTCTCAATAATGATTTTCATTACAGGAATGCAGTAGTTTTTAACTGTATATTACTAAATCAATGGTATGCTAAATAGTTTTAAAGGCAGTACAACAAATACTACCATGACGTTTTTTTTTTTTTGGTAATATAAATTTGGTGGGAAATGAGCTTAATTGTCATGAAAATAATGTCATAATCTAAAAGTTTAGGCTTCTTTTTCTTTCTTTTTCAAGAAGTTTCTCAGGAACTTGGGTGATCAGTGTCGCCAATGAACACGGGCAGGTTATCATGTCTTGAGGCGATGATCTCTGGCGTCATAAATAGGTACAAGGAAGCCGCGATGGCTCCTCCTGAGGTTCTGTATGTCAACGGAGACTGCTGTGGGTCCAACTCTTTCAGAAAAACATTCAAAGAGTGGAAGGACATGGAGGTCAGGTTGGACATCTCGGAGTTCATGCGACGGATTGCTGCGGGCTGCACATCAGAGTCCCATCAGATATATGCGACCTTCATGGACAGTCTCAGCCACTGTATTTTCAAATGGGATGAGGAGGACCTGAAGCAGCTGAAGGAGGCGAAGCGTACCGAGCTCAGTTCCGAGATCATCCAGCCTTCTGATGACGAACTAATGCATCACCTCAGCAGAAATGAGTTGGCCCTCCACTGTAGAGGAACCACATGTGGCGCGAGGGAGATCGAAGAACTCATTGCAGCGCTCATTCGGCTCTATGATGGGGAGGTGGGATGGGACTCATCAGGAGTGCCGCTCTTCAGTTCCAATACAATGGCTGAGGTATGGGATTCCCAGAAGAAACATTTACCATGTATAGTGGATCCTCTTGGTGTACAACTATATGAGCAGACTGGGACACTGGTGAAGGGAGGCCACCTTCTGCCAAACTACAAATGTGTCAGAGGTTCCACCTCCATTGAATCCTTCCACCAGCATCTGAACCAGCTCATTCCAGGTAAATACATTATCAGTCAATCAAAATAATTTTGTAAGATTTAGTGTACATACACTATACCATTAAAAAGTCTGGGGTTGTTGCAATGTCAACAATGTGCCTGCAGTATTGCAAGTGGCACATCACAACTAGATAACCATAATCAAAAAATCTTTCTATACTGCAGTATCTAAGTGTTGCAATGTTTGCAATTTGTATATTATATATCAGGGGTGCCGACTTGTTCTACATTACTACAAATTGATTGTTGGATGGATTGGTCAGGTGGAATGAAGCGACTGCTACAGCCTCAGAGGGCCTGCAGACACCTCAGACTTGCATGGGGGTTCTTCAGCAAGCTGTCAACCAGCTCAGAGAGGAAGTGCTTAAAAAGAACATTGTGTCTACTATCAGTACAAGTAAATACACAGGTAAGTTAGATATGAATTTCTTGTAGCTGAAGCGACAGTTCTCCAAAAATACAAACTCACCCTCATGTCATTCCACTATACAATGGAAATAGTGTTATTTTAGTAACATTTGTATTCTATTATAGTATTGTTTTTGTTTTTATATTTTCAGTTTTAATTTTAGTTTATATTTTAGAAATTTTATGTATTATTTTTTTTATATGTATTTCTGTTTAGCTTTAGTTTTTATTTTTATTTTTAATTTCAGTTAGTTACCAAGGAAACACAAAACATAAGTGCCCAACCAAAAAGAAACTTAAAGCAGAAAAAGAAATAAACACACACCGGCACACCATGGCTCGTAAAAAAATTTTTAATCGCACAAAGATTACATTTCAAGCACACAGTCTCTTCATCAGACAATTAAAAGTTTCCAAAGACATTCCTTTATATGTGATTAACAAATACACAGCACATAATGCACTCCCACAGTGAAAACACACACACATACACAGAAGTATGTCTAGAAAAAGAAACGATAATCCAGAGGCAAGAAACATCAGGTAGCCTAAAGGTACCATGATAATGCAGACAGGACACAAAATCAAAAAATAAAAGTAGACTAAATGTGCGAAGTCCAAATCTATACATTAATTCTTTTTTCTACTTTAGGTTAGTTGCCAAGGCAACATTTCTCATTTTTGCTTAAGTTACTAAACCCAAAATTTATATTTTATTTGATTTCAATGTTATATTAACACTAAATGGAAGTCAATGATCACCGTAACGGTTTGGTAACAAACATTCTTCAAAATATCCTTTGTGTTTCGCACAAGGAAGTAATCATACAGGTTTAAAACAACAGGAGAATGCCTAATTATGAGTTTTCATATTTATGTGAACTATCCCTTTAATAAAACATAGAATTCCTTTTCATGTGAACTGATTGGGTTAGAGTACCTGTACCAGCAGACTGGCAATGCAATCCAGGACAGTAGTTTTATCATTAGACAGATGGAAACCACTGATGTCCAAGTGGCCGGAAGTGAGGGCTGCTGCAAACAAGAGGACATTGGGGATTGGACAATCGCACAGCAACCCATCCCATCTCTGTTAGAAGCTTCTCCATCAATGTATGCAAAATATACCTCAGCTTTCCACAACATTTTGGTGGTATTTCCAAGATACACATAACATTAGGTATTAATGTGAGTCATTCGAATCTTTTCCAGGATAAGCCGAGGTGCCCAGTTTCAGGTAGAAGATCTCTTTCCTCCAATCACATCCTCACCGGCAAAAGAAATGACGGCTCCAGAGAAGGTTCCGTCCATTAAAGAAGAGGATAGTATGGAGTACAGTTGTGATGACAAGCCTCTCATTTCAAACTCGCCTCCAGACACTGTGACAGAAAACAACACAACACAAGAAAAACCCTCAACAGAACAACCTGCTCCTGCTCAAACCCAGTCAGGCTCAACATTGACTTTGCCCATTTTGTTTTCCAGCCCTTCTCTGTCAAAACAAATGATGGTGGTTTTAACACCTGCACAAAAGATTGATGCACCAGCAACAGTGAGTTCCCATTCGGTTCCCGTTCCTTACACCACACGGTACTACTGGAAGAGAAAACTGGTGAAAGAAAAAGATGGCATTTATACCAGGAAGTACTATGTGCGAAGATCAGAGGCTATCCAGTGCAGAAAGTGCAATAAAGAGAGAATAATGTCAACTCATTGCCAGTATTTTGGCAACTGGTATTGTGAGGAGACTGACACAAAACCCTTTGCTGTGTGGAAGGCTGAACTGTTAAAGCGGGGTTATGGAAAGAAGAAGTTCTGAAGGGTGGAATCAGTAATAAACGTCCAACTCCTTTCATTTTAATTATTCTTATTTAACACTATTTCTTCAATTAGTTGCATGTAATGAAATGTGTGATTTTGGTGCTTCTCACCAAAATATAATTGTAGCGCTGCAATAAAATCATTCATTGTGTGGCAGTGGACCTGAACTGTTTTGTCCATATTACTCAACACTTCTACTCTTCATAATTAGTTTCAGGCAAAAATATTAATTTTATTTATGCTTAAGGTCTATCATTTATTGCAGTTGGAACCTCATAATAATTTAAATAAGCCATATAAAACCAAACATTAACACAAAGTTTAGTCTAGAAGCTAGTGGAAGGCACCCATTTACTTTAAAAACAGTTTTTGGCTTGTCAAAGTAAAATTTTAGCATAAAAGATATAACGGCTGTTACACCAAAGCAAATTTATCCAGGTCAAAAAATATTTATGATGCACATAGGTGATTTAGCAACATATGAAACCAAAGAAATTATTTAGCTAAATATTAGCCCGAATTGGTAAGCTAGCTAGTTTTTTTCCAAAGTGGCAGCTATGGGGCAAAGTGAGCCAAATGCTGTGGGGGAAATTGAGCCAGCATTTTAACTTACCCCACCATAAGGCACTGAAGTTAAAATCTCTTAAGTATAACTGGTATTTTAATGTGATATTATGCAACAGGTTTAGTTTATCATATATTTCCATATTATTTGTAGTTTATTTGATAGGGACAGAGTACATGTTCACCAAATCCTTCTCTGATAAGAACCAGAAGATGATTTTCATCACATTATAATCATATATCATTCCACCTGTAGTCCCTAATGGCCTGTTCGACATTGCAGAAAAAGCTGCCATGCCAGGAATCTTTTGACTAAAATATCAGTCTACATTTATTCCTTCATTCTAATTCAGTTTTTATTTAATTTGACTCAACAAACTCTCTGTTTAGTCTGTTTTTGGAAAGGTTACAACAGAAATGCAAACAATTAAAAGATTGAAATTTAAACTTCATTTGGTTGGTTTTATGTTGTTTAAGTTAGCTTTAAGAAAAGAAATATGACTGGTTATAAAAGGAAATTTGATTATTAAATTAGTTTTTAAGAGAGGTAATTTATCTTTAAAATTTCACATGGGTTTGAATCAGATGGCCAGTTAACTTACCCCTAACCTGGGGCAAATTGAGCCACAGGAACACTTTTTTTTATAAGAAGACATATTTTTAGAACCCTTTGTCATAGATACATTCTGATAATTTAAAATGATAAGAAACATCCTGAAATGACTTTAGATACTTTCTGCCTCATATTCCCTTATCTTGAGGATGACATAAGTAAAAAAAATGGCTCCTCTTACCCCACTCTCCCCTAAACACACACACACACACACACAAACACAACTGTTTAGTCTCAAGAGCTATTTAAATCTTAGACTCTTCAAAAGTTGTGCATTATTTGAATCATTAAAAAATAAACCGTAAAGTATTTATTAAAAGATGGTTAGATAAAGTGACTTCTCTTCATCAAATAATTTGATTATTTAAAAAATTCTGAGCTCTTTCATAAAAAGATTCAGTTAATGTTTCCTTACTTTGAGCTTTATCTTATGAAGAATCATGCAACACAAAGAATGATCATGCAACACAATTGTGAGACTATATCCTGCTGTAGCTATAAATAGAATTCAGTGAAAATATCATATCAAGGTGACTTACTATTTCCTTTCATAGGACTTCTCCACGAGTCTTCTATCACCCTCATCTATTCTAAATACAGATAACCTTTATAGTTCACTTAGAGAAGTTAAAACGCTGCCTTGCTCCGTGTGAGGCTCGAACTCACGACCTTCAGATTATGAGACTGACACGCTGCCAACTGCGCCAACGAGGCTGTGACGACAAGCTTTGCAAAGACTTCTGGGAAATAAAATACTAAAATATTTCTTAGATATTTTACTTTGCGGGAAATGCCTACTTTGAATTTGTTTACATTTTTATTAAACTTTTTTTTTTTTTTGGCTTGAGAAAATGTTTTGCTTTTGTTGAAGCAGTGATTGGTAGTTGACGTATAAATGGCCAAATAACCGCAAGGTGCGAATAATTCTATAATTGCGCTGCGGCGGCCCCTAACGGGAGCAGCCGAAACAGAGCGATATGTAGGCTACATATTAAAGGGGTCATATGATGCTGCTAAAAAGAACATTATTTTGTGTACCTACTAGTTAAGTTGCTAGTGCAAATGACAAAATATTTATTTAGACTTCATATTGTTCACACTCACAAATAATAATGTGGTTCCAAAACCAAGAAAATTTAATGATTCCAGAGGATATAATTTAATTATATCATGTCAGTAGTCAAAGAACTACAAAACAATTAACCATATGAAGCCTACTTTATCATATATGATACATTAATTTCTAAGGCCTCTGCATTATGAGCATGATCAGGTCTTTGTTGGAAAAACCTGTTGTACACAATCTACTACATGCCTTCTGCTCTCTGACTGATAATTCATACTTATTTAGTAAGTAAAAGCCTAAAAAAGGTATCAGTTTGTGGTGCACTTTTTTTTTTTGCTGTGAAAATTTCAATGATTTTTATAAGCAAAACATAAGAATAACTTTTACATTGCTGGTAATATTTCAGTATTAACATTTACTGGACTGAAGAAACTTGATTATCCATGTTCAAATTAAGAATCAAATATGATACAACAGGCTTTTAAGGAATGTTTATTTGTACATCGATCTCCCAGTCATCATCGTATTGCACTGCATTATACGTTTTGCCATCACAATAAAAATGACAGAGCTTTGATCATAAAACTAAATATTAAAATATTTAATTAGTATTATTATTAGGAAATAAAAAGTGACAACTGATGTTTACATGCATTTTATGTAAGTAGTATTTTATACTGTTATAATAATCTATAATTATCTATAATATCAGCACCAAATAGGCTAGCATATTTTGATAGGGCCTCTGAATAAAGTTTAGGTGTTTTCCCCCCTTAAGTAAGAGCTCCATATTCTCCTTTATCAGACTACATGAGCCATAAAAGCCAAATAAATCACATATGATACAAAACATAAAACACAAACTTTTTAAAATAATTTTTGCAACTAAAGGTTCAATAAACTGTTTGTTACATTTAAAAAAAATAAATGACTGACTATTTTTTTTATATGTCAGACTTTACAGGCATTAAACTGGTGAATATGTATTATTTTAAGTATTTACAGAATGGTGCTCCATTGTGCTCAATGGCAAAAGGCCAACAAAACCAAAACTCAATCTCCCATGATGCCGTGCGTTTCCTCCGCTATCTCGCGCCTTTCCATCTTGTTCCTCCCGAGAGCTCAGCGCCGTAGTTGTTGTTGTGGTATGTAATAATGGCGGCAGCAGGAGGCGGATTACCAGCCTCGGCTGTTGTAGCGACCATAAACACCTCCGCCACCGTTCGCTGCCGTTTCCCAGGTCGGCCATGGATGTCTCGGAGCCTGCTGAAGACGGAGAAGCGCTCTCATGTCGGTCGGGTGAGGGCTGAGGATGGAAAAGGGCCGAGGCCCGTCGACGTTAGAACTACGCTGAGAGAGGATCCGTCACTGTCGCGCTTGCTCGGGCTGGCGGAGAAACACAGGCGCCAGCGCGAAGCGGGATTCTGCACGAGCGGGAGCGATGAGGTGAGCGCTTCGCCTAGTGAAATACAGTAACGTTACTAATGCGCAGCAAGTGCATCATCAGCATGTTGCTGGTGTCCGTTCCTGCAGAGATGTAGCCGCCTGATCATAGTTGCACCGTCGTGAGTTTTACAGATTACAGAGATGGAGCCTCTGTAAAGCATTTAAAGAGACGCCAGTCATATCGTGGGCTTTTGCCGGGCTGTCGAGCTCTCATTACGGGTGTTTAACTCTGGTAGGCGGTGTTGCCGTGGCCAGTGGGATTGTTTGTGGGTCAGTGACAGCGTGGTGTCCACTGATTAGTTTTAAGGGAGTTTGTGTAAAGTTATCGGCTTTGGGATTTAATGCCAGTGTTGTTGACAGGTCTGTTTTTCTTATTAGTTAATAGACGCTACGTATTTAGTTCAAACGTTTGGGAGGCGTGGCGTGCATCCGGTATATGATACACCTATAGTTTATGCATTCTGTTAGGAATCGTCTTTGAATTATTAAAATGTCTTGTTTCTAAAAATCTTAGATCCGTTTGTACAGCGTCAGGTAGCAGTGTTTATAAACAAATTCACCGCTTCATAGTAATTTTGTTAACCAGACACGATTGGTTAGAAGTGCAGTTCATTTTCATTCAGTAAAACTTTCTAAAGTACGTTACAATAAATTCAAAGCTGAACCAGCACAGAGCTCATGTTGAGCTTTGACATCACACCTTGTAGACTGACGCTATCCGAATATGTGCTTTGAAATTCTGAACTATCTGCGATGAGAGGACTATCCAGCATCATCCTTTCGTGAAAGGACAGTTGCACTTTATGGGGATATGAAAAACTGAACTTGATTCCTTTTGACCCATGAGCAGTTGTAAGTAGCATTGCATGGTTTATAGTAGGAGATGCTGACATGCATTGATTTTTCTCTGTGTGGAAATTTTTTTCTTGAGGTGTTTGAGAAAGACAGAGATTAGATTAGCTCGAAGACATAAAGATTCTGTTTTTAGTTTGAGTTGTATTTTGGAAATAATAATTTCAAAGTTTGCTGACGTTATGAAGTTGTTACTAATGTGAAGCTGACACTCTCTTGCACTTGGGTGCAGCTCTGCACGTTTCTTAAAAGTCCTAGCATTAGACATGAGCACAGAGGTTTATTTGTAACACTGTCTGTGATCATTTCACACCGACCTTCATGGATCATTTCAGCATGAATTCTTTTGTATCACTTTATAATGGTGGATCCTGAATTAACAATGGTCATGCAAAAAAAAATAAAAAATTGTCATTTGCAAATAAATAAAATGCTGTTACTGGCCACTATATAATTATTAATTTAATTAAATAATGCAAAAGAGTTTCATGGCCTTATAAGTGGTAAATGTTTCTCATTTAACCTGCCTTTAACAGCTAAAATTATCATAGGTCAGTTAGGCATGGGCCGGTATGAGATTTTGACGGTATGATAACCTTAAGCAAAAATATCACGGTTTCACGGTATCACGGTATTGTCATTACAGCTCTAAAATGTGTTATTTTTAAATGACTGGGTAAAAAAAAAAAAAATTTTCCCCGCTGAACACAATATATTTTGTTTTTGAGCAACATACAGAATATTAGGAACAGTAGAATTTGTTTATTTTTTCTTTTATTTGTTTCCTAAAAAGAAGAAAAATAAAGACTGACATCTTTATTTAACCTAAATCTGTAATTACAGTTAATTAATTTTGGTTATATAATTCATATACATATCTTTTATATCATTTCATATCATTTAGTTATATCATTTCATATACATTATTTTGTTTTAATAATAACCCAATTTGAAGCAAAAACAGAATGTTCTGTTCTTGAAAAGAAAATACCACGTAAACTTCTCTGAAGACATTCAGTTCCCCTCAGAAACACATTCATATAAACCCCCAAATCAGTATTGAGGATTTTCTTCCAATAGTTCGTGCATCATGAACAGTGAGTGATCTGCCTGCTACAGTATTTTTCTCTGTGCGTTCGTCTTCAGCGTCTCTGGCCTGTGTTAACGGGTGTTTACAGACTTCATATTTTCACATAAATGACATTTTGGAAAACGATTGCATTGCAACGCAGTTTGTGCAAGTCCAGAACAGAGACGAGCTGCTTGCAATAAGACAAAAAACGGCCGGTTGCCGATCGCATAAGTTCCTGGGGAAGCTCCTTAAATTCGGCCATCCTACACACACGTGACTGACCGCTCGCTCGCACCAACAGGAGAAGGAGGGTCGTGTTACTCTCTACACTGCACTCAACCTGAGGGATGCCTACACTTTCAGTCTTTGAGGAGACATGAAAAACAGCACATACCGCAGGAACGGTATAATGGAAAATATTAGCGGTTTTGAAATTAGCGGTTAGCGGTATACCTTGAAACCGGTAATCGGCCCATGCCTAAGGTCAGTATAATAACTGTATTTCGGAGCTGTCGTCAAACTTGCAGTTCATGAATGACTGTATCTTATTTCACATGTATTTAAATTGCAGATTTTAGTAGTTAATGTTCACATCTATGCTCACACGTATGAACCAAGTGAGAAAAATAAGTACTTGTGCAGTGTGCTGAACTTTTAAAGTAATGCATTGTGTTCTAGAAGGTTAGTATATTAATTTAGTACTGTGATGTGTACTGTACTCTTCTGTATCAGCATTTCTCACCACTCAGTCTTTTAGAGAGATGAAGCAGGGATCCCATGCTACATGTTTTGTTTTTGTTGTATGTGAAGCCTGTCCTATAATATTTAAGTTCTCATGGAAACTTTTGTCTTTGTTGAATATTTGTTCCGTATAATACCAGTGTTATCAATCAAGCAGGGGTTTTGTAGTGCTGCCATCTGTCATTGTACTCCGCAGCAGTGAGTAATAGAATGGACTGCAAACATTCGTTGAACTGCTATTGGATTAGCCAGGGTAGAGAAAGGGAAAATTGTGTAAATAATCTGAATGTCCTATTTCTACATATTTGAATTTCATTTGATGTTAAATTATTAAAATACATTAAAGGTCTGCATGTGGTTTTGTGGTGTTACATTTTATCCATCGTTCTTTCTCAGGAGGGCGACTTCACAGGCTTTAAAGTGGATGGTCAATGTTCCTCGCGTTCTGGACAAAGCTCATCAAGTGAGTGTTTTAGTTGTTTCCATGTCTTAAGCATTTTGATGGTGTAAACCATAACAGTAATTTGGGCTTAGATATTCTATGTAGGGATATGCCGGTATCAAATTTTCATGTTGCGATTAATTGCTAATGCTTTTGTGCTGGTTTTTATATTAAACTTGGTCATTCAAGCCAAAATGTATCTACTAAAGAAAAGTGTTTTTCTTGTATTCTCCCTTTTAAGGTTTAGTTAGTGCTACTTAGGGTTGGGTATCGTTTGAATTTTATCAATAGAGTGGGGGAACTATGACGTCACTTTGTAGGCCAATCGGTAGGCCTGTCACGATAACAACTTTTTGTTGTGCGATATAGGCTATTGCCCCAGAAATAATTGCGATAAGTGATATTATTGTCATTTTAAGGACCATTTTATGCCACTGAATATATAATCATAATGTAACAGCATAATAATGCAAGAAGGCCTACACACTTCCAAATGACAAAAAAAAATTATTTTTAAGAATATTTAGATCATGAAAAGTAAGTATCAAAATATTAGATACCTTAAAAAACTTGAATAAATAGGAAATAAACATTTTCTAACAAAAAGTGCAAAGTAACAAGTACAAAAAAAGAAAAATGCACAAAGAACTTGTATGGAGATTTTTCCATCTACAGATTTTTCCCTGACCTTCTTTTCTCTGTAAATTAAGGGTGCACACTATTGCTGAAAAACACAATCACTACTTAGCAGTCAGATGTCCGTATGCAAAAGGCACAGGTCCCTAAACAAGACCATATCTGCAGATGCAACTTTTTAACTAGCACCTCATGACTACACCACGTTATGTACGAGAAGCTGCAAAAGACACAGGCGCAAGTGGAATGTAAAAAACATGATGACATAAATTTTAAGTAAATATATTGGGCGATATATTGCATCACCAAAAATTGAGGTCATGTACATATATTGCGCGATAAGTCGATATATTGATTATTGCGACAGGCCTACCAATCGGCTGTTAGCATCTAACGGGTTGCCTAGACAAAAACCCAATAGGATTTTTTCATAGGCTTTTGGATTATCGTAAAAAATAAGCTCTGTGTTCAACAGTAGTTCATGGGGTGGGAATCACCAGAGGCCCCACGATACGATATTATCACGATACTTGTGTCACGATACAATATTATTGTGATTTTAAATATATTGCGATATTCTGCAATATATTGCAATTTATGACCTTTTTCCAACTTCAAATTAGGCCTATGTCCCCAAATGAAAACTTTGGCAACATCTGTTTTAACTAAAAAGAAACATTTCTCAGTTTGTTTCTCTCACTTCAATTTTATTGTTGCAGTGCAAAATGGGATTGTCAAGCAAACAAACTGATCAACACGTTCATGAAAACCTGTCATAAATGTTGTATGCACCTGGCAACTCAACTATTTGTATTAGTCTATTCTAGTCCACCTTACTTAAATGTAAACAGGTATGCACTGCTGTGCTACTACATTTTATTTTGAAAAATGCAACTTGAACTTGTACAAAAAAGTTCACAACCCTTCAGCAATTGGGGCATTTGAAAGTAAATTACTGTTAAATTTAAAATAAATAAAACATAGTCTTACATTAAAATAAAAATGTTACATTAAATTAAGCATAACATGTACTCTTAAAGTAAACAATGTTCTACAACAGGTATACTATGCACTGCTGTGCTCTTAGAATATTTTACTTTAATTTATTCCATGGTCTGTTGGAATTCTTGATTCTGATTGGCTGGCAGATATGCATTAAAACCGTTTAATGCACAGGTAGTTCCAAGTCAGTTTAATTACCGTTCCATATTAATGCACTGCTTTAATTGATGCACACAAACACACACACATCACTCGCACACACACACACACACACACACACACAGAGGGATACTATGCACTGCTGTGCTCTTAGAATATTTTACTTTAATTTATTCCATGGTCTGTTGGAATTCTTGATTCTGATTGGCTGGCAGATATGCATTAAAACCGTTTAATGCACGGGTAGTTCCAAGTCAGTTTAATTACAGTTCTATATTAGGCCCTGTCCACACGAACGCGGTTATTTTTAAAACCGCAGCTTTTTCTACGCCGTTCGTCCACACGCAAACGCAGCACCAGGTCACTGAAACCGAACATTTTTGAAAATGCCTGCCAGGGTGAAGATTTTCAAAAACCAAAACGAGTTTTTGGCTTGTGACGTCGGAGCCTGCGCTGTTATCTCCGCCTACTGGAAACTTTTTCAGGCTTCTGATTGGCCAACATGGCTTTACGGTTGAGATTATATCGCCACCTGTTGGTTTGGCATGCTCTTGACTGCTTCATAGCATGCGTTTGCATTTTCATGTGGACTGAGATTTTTTTTAAAACGGAAGAAGGAAAAACTGTTTATAAAAATACCCGTGTACGTATGGACATGGCCTTAATGTGCCACTCTTTTATTGACACTCACAAACGCACACACACATCACTTGCACAGAGAGAGAGAGATCCCGCTGTGCACACAGAAATGTTCAGGAGTAGGCCAACATAAACTTGTCAACGCTGCCCCGCAATTAATAAAATGGCTTAGATACTGGATCACTGCATTATATTCCTCAGCAACGATGAGGTAAAATCTGTTTAAGTAATTAAACTCACAACTTCATTGTTTGTAGAGAGAGATGCACAGACGCAGGTAATTCACACACACACAACTGTCATCTTTCTCTCTTTTTCTCTCCCGAACAAACGATCGATAATTAATTCAAATAAATGTTATAATTCTGTAATTCTATAATTCCGTAACTGACGAAAATAACCGTAATTTTGACCCATTCGGTCAAATATTGCGCTGCAAAGAGCAATAATAGTTTTAACTTGTCTATAACTTGGCAAATGACCATGGAATAAGCGGGATAATCAAAGGCTTGCTGTGCATTTTAGAAAAGAACTGAACACCACCATCTAGTGGACTGTAAAGAAATTGATTTTATTATTCTACCAAATGGACCCTTTTCACAAGACCGTTAAACGCGCGTCATCAGCATCGTAAATCCTCGAAAGTTTTTCATATTTGTATTTTTAAAAAAATGTATGTACATTTATAACACTATTCTTTATATTATATCACCTTTGCATCAAATTACAAAAAAAACAGTTAACGCTAATGCGAGGGTGTTTCTAATGCAGCGTCTATGGGAGGGACAGTGAATTTGACATCGTTATCTCTTCTGACTGCCATTATCAGTCTCTCTAAATTTTTTTTCCTTTTATTGAAAGTCACGAAAACACTATTGTGGAGTTTTTCTTTTGCTATTTGAGCAAATGGGAATGCAAAAAATATATTTGTGGTACTCTCCCATTCACTGCTCTTCAAGTTAACCCAACTATGACGACTTCCGCTGCTGAGAAACCCGGAAATGTGAAAAGGGTCCATAGTACAATAAAAGATTGATACTTGGCGTCCGTGTATCGATACAGTATTGCCATGGAAAAAATAGCGATATTATGCTGTAACGATTTTTTCACCCACCCTTAGTAGTTCATACTTGCACGTTTTGTCCATCAAGATGATCTTCACAAAATAATATAACTTTTATGAATGTTGAAAGCCTAAATACCAGCACCAGAACTAAAAAGCTAAACTAAAGCCCTATTCGCACGGGATTAGTATTATCTGGGGACCTTGTGTGATTTTGAAATTACCCCCCACCACATCTGAATTTCGTGTGGTGCATTCGCATGGGATAAGCGAAGCCTGTGATTTTACTCGAATTTACTGACTTATCTCCCGGATACGATGTCAAGGCTTTGAGAGTCCCGTTCTATGGTCCGGTTAGATTGATTTAAAAAAAAGAAACGAATATAGTTTCGTGCCCTGTGTCATTTACATTTCACCAGGTTAAAATAATATGTCGAGCTTTATGCTTGATTTATTTGTAACACATTAACCTCAAAACATTTTCAGCTTTCTCTTTCTGCAAATTGTATGGTGTAGCGATATGACAGCACCCAAAATACTATCAAACACTCCAACGCAGCTCCATTCTTCGCGAAAGATGGATAAAAAGGCGCACAGGAAACAAAAACCTCGAAAAATGAGATACGACCTGCCAAATCCAGGCCAAATCACAGAGATGTCGATTCGCACAGGACTAATATTATCACAGGACCTCGGTGTTCTGTGAAATATGGTAGGTCATTTGCGGGGGAATTTTAATTGACAAATTACAGACATGGCCGATTCACACAGGATTAAGATCACAGACAACCTTCGCAATTATTACAAATGACTGGATGTCACCAGGTAATACTAATCCCGTGCGAATAGGGCTTTAAGCTGTAAACGAACTACACCACGTCGCTCGCCTTCAACGTCACCACCACCATGCTTCCAACAACTTTTAAACTTATTTTTAGAAACATGTTCAGTGAAAAGGATTTACTCTGTGGATTAATTTTAACCCACGTTACATGAACCTTTTCATATAAAAACTGAAATAAATACAAAACTAGAGCCAAACTAAAACTGAAATGAAAAAAATTAATATTAAATAAGTTGTGAATAAATGAAATAATCATAACTAAAGCACATATGAAAGCACAAATTTCTGTACATTTTGAAATAAGGTGCATTAAAAGTCTATTCCGATTCTGCTTATTGATTCCGATTCTCATAGAATCTCTGTTTCGATTCCAGTGTGGTTAAAAGTCAAACATTTAGATATCAAACATATTTATTCTGTCTCTTTTTGCAAAACGTTTAGTTGCAGTTAAATACCATGAATAAAAATCAGCAGGTTACATAAAAACTGGACTTATTTAAGAGCTGTTTGGTGCAAAATGGAGCTGCATGATTCTAGATAAATTGTTTAAAAAAAATTTTTTTTTTAATAGAGGTTATGGTTCTCCTGCACTTCTGAAGAAAAAATATTACACAACTAAACAAAATAACATGTAATTTATGAATGATTCAATGACTCAATGAACGAATCTCTTGAATGAATTATACATTTTTACCAGTCACTTTTCGCTACCTACCGGCATAACAACGTAATTGATAAATCTTTATTTGAAGCATCAAATTACTTTCAAAAGGTGATTTACTCTATTTTGATCGCTACTAGGGATGTCAACGATTAATCGACGTTTGATTAAATGTCGATAAGAGATTGTAATCCATTAATCAATGGTTAATTAAGCAATTTAATTTTGGGTGCGTGCGGTTCATACGCAAACGTGCAAGCGGCTATGGGTGGGAGGGCTGGATCTTTTGCAAAAATAATGCACTAATGTACAAATTACGCTTTTAATGTGATCCAGATTTCAAATTTCCTGAGATAATTGTTCCATATCGGGCTCTGCTTTTTGACAGGGCTGTGGGACACGAGCAGGACAGAGCCCATCTCTATTCTCATATCTTCATGTTTTCTCAGAATATTCCAAAGCAAATGACACCATTTGTAAATGGTCAGAAAAGCTCATTATATATCTCTCTACTCATGTATGAATGAAAGAATAAATGAGGGATTTATACAGCACTTTGTGTATTGCTGTACACCCAAAGTGCTTTACAATCATGTAGGGCTGAACGATTTTGGAAAATAATCTAATTGCGATTTTTTTTTACCAATATTGCGATTGCGATTTAATATGCAATTATTTTTTTAAAGCTCTTTATGTTCTGTATTATTCAACAAAGACAAGCTATAAATCTCCGGTATAGACACAGTGAGTGAAGCCGAGGGCAAGATATGCCTCGTCATATTTTCTGCATTTAGCTTTTGAATGACCAGCACCTGCCTGGGTCTGTGCGACTTCATCTATGGCTTTTCTCTTCGCTTTCACAAACCGATCCATCTCCCATTCTAAGTTACGTCCTTTGGCTGTTTACTTATTTCTTTTCTTTTTCTGCTGATGGCCCGCGCTCGACTTGAAGCAGCGCTGCTTAGACCGATGGGTGTGTGTCATCAAAGTACTGCGAGAGCTATAAGAGAGCGGACGTCTCCTTATGCTTTCTCTCGCTCGCCGTACTTTGATGTCATACACCGATCTGATCTTCAAGTCGAACACACCTCTTTACTCTCGCGTGTCACGTGACCGTGTAATCGCAGGCTCTGCGATTGAAAAATCGCGTTTTTTCATATCGCGATATCGCAAATGCAATTAATTGTTCAGCCCTACAATCATGCACCACTCATGCTCAACGGAAAAGCAAAGTCTGCTCAAATAACGGGGCTGACAGGACATTTCTATTAGGGATGGGCATTCGATTAAATTTTCTTAGTCGATCGTCGGGAGAATTAACGATCGACTATCGATTAATCATTAATATTTTTATAATAAAATTAATTATTTAACTTTTATAATTCAAAAATGCAATGAATACAAAAATACAGCGTGTTTTTCCTCAATGAGACCTTTATTACAAGATCAACTTGTGGCAGACAGTTAAACTATGTTCAGTTAGGCAAACCGAACATATATGCGCGTGCATATGCGGTGCTCTAAAGCAGCGGAACCTGCAGCTGCGAGCCGGCGTTCTTAAACAGAGACCTCATTTGTTCCAAAATAATAATAATAAAAAAGAATCATGTTAAACAATAACTTAAACAAAAAACATAATAATACTTAGATCTGACAGGTTTTGTCAAAATGTAACTCAAAACTATCCAAGCCAGAAGAAAGGGCCAGATATTAGCCTTCCTAACAATTAGGCTAACTTAACAAATTAGGCTACTTAAAGCCTCGTGAAAAATAACTAACTTTAGTAACTCGCATACAACTTCTGCACCAGTCTACTGATTTTTGTTGAGAAATATAAGCATGTTGACATGATCTGGGGTCAGACGCGACCGCAACCTGGTGACCGTCAGTCCAGCCGCCGAAAACACCCGCTCTGAGGGGACTGACATTGCCGGGATGCACAGGTACCTCTGCGCTAACTTGGCCAGCCCGGGGAACCTTATTCCGTTCACTTTCCACCAGTCTGTAGGTGTGCAATTCAGGGGTGGGGGAGTCTCCCTCAGATCTATGTTAGTATACTTGTTCCTGTTTGCAATAGCGCTACTGTGCTGTAATAGCTGTACTGGGCAATGCTGGTAAAACGACGCTCTCGTGACGCTATGCTCTGCTCACATGCTCTGATAATAATAGCTTTGTAGGTCTATACATTATTTTGATAATTTAAAAAAACGTAGTTAAATCAGATTCTGTTGCATAGAACTGAATAAAAATAATATATAGTGATATTTAATGTTAATATTTTTTGTCCAATTTTGTGTTCAATGAAAGTATGGTTATTTTTTGGCATGTTTTTTTAAATTCAGTAAATGAAAAGTATGAAAAAATTCTGCGCCAGTTAAGTAAAGCAAAAAAGTATGTTTATAATTGGGTGCGTAGATTCAATTAATAGGAGAAAAATACAAAAAGCAAAGGCAAAAAATCCGCACACCAAACGAAATGCAAAGTTCAAGGTCCTTTGAACAGAAGTTTATTCCTGAAGATTTGCATAGAGGTGACAACAAAAACTAAAGTGCACAATTTTTTAAATTCAGTATCATTAAAATTATTGAATTAAATTAAAAAGTCTTACAAAGGTTTTCGGCCAAGTGCATCCAGAAATTTCGGTTTCGGACGGAATTTTAATTTCATAAAAAAAAAAATAAAAAAAAGCAAGATGTGCACATAGGAATCGATAGGCGAAATCAAAATTTTAATTTTACAACAAGTATTCGATTCCTGACCTTAAGTATCTGATTCAAAATTGGAATCGATTTTCAATTCCCAATCCTAGACGGTCATCACTATTTTATTGTACAAAATCTTTGAACAGAAGTTTATTCCTGAAGATTTGCATAGAGGTGACAACAAAAACTAAAGTGCACAATTTTTTAAATTCAGTATCATTAAAATTATTGAATTAAATTAAAAAGTCTTACAAAGGTTTTCGGCCAAGTGCATCCAGAAATTTCGGTTTCGGACGGAATTTTAATTTCATAAAAAAAAAAATAAAAAAAAGCAAGATGTGCACATAGGAATCGATAGGCGAAATCAAAATTTTAATTTTACAACAAGTATTCGATTCCTGACCTTAAGTATCTGATTCAAAATTGGAATCGATTTTCAATTCCCAATCCTAGACGGTCATCACTATTTTATTGTACAAAATGTCAGTTTTTCTCTGATATTTGTGTATTTCTCCATTTATTGGTCAATGTTGGAAGTTTAGCGGCTAATTTTCTATATAATTGTGCATTAATTTATGCATATTTTTACATTAAGAATACCTACACCTAATGTTTATCTTTAGTAACAATGTTAATTTAAATAACACTATTAAATGTGATCTTTAGCAGATCTTAAAATGAAAATGCATCTTTTCATACATAGTGTTGTTATGCCTTAATTCTATTTTTTAGCAGTTTTATAATATAATTAAATATTAAGTAAATATACAATAAAATATTTTAACAAGAGTTTAGAATTTTAGTTGAAATATTTAAATAATTATCTATTTATCATCATTTGCCAAAAGTTTGATATCGATGCATCCCTAATTGAGAATAATTAATCCAGTAAAATGCCCACTTACATCCCTATGCTGACCTTTAATTTTTTGTTTGTTTGAAGGGACAGCCATGATTAATCACATGGTTGACGCTCTCTTGCCTGTAGTTCTAGGTTTATTGTGTTTATTAAAAATAACATGTTTTAATACATTTTTTGTCAATCTCTTTTCTAAAGGCAGTCCCCTTAAACTGGCATCCTCACAGGTGAAGCCACCTTTGGTGAAAGGCAAAAGATTTTCCAGAACTGACCAAAATTCTGTGAGGCCCAAAATGGTTATTAAAATGACAGCCAAAAAAGTGACCAAAAAAGTAACGGAACAGGCACAAAGGCCATCTGTGGATAAAGGCGGACAATTGAAACAGGGCAGCTCAAGTAAGAGAAATGGCAGGATACTCAGGAACCAGAGAGAGGGAACATGTGTCTCCTCAAAGACAGAAAATGATGTAAATGTGGATGGGGCTTTTGAAGAGGAGGAGATCACTAGAAAGTCAAAGAAGAGCAGTTCCAGTGCAGTAGACAGACGGACGAGGCAGGGCAAATTAGTGTGGACTTTAACACTGGTTAAAGGTAAAGAGCGAGCCTCCAGAGTTAGAGACACCCAAGACCAAAGAGCTTCAACAGAATATGCTAAGACCAACAGGAACAAGACAGAGGAAATGGCTGGTAGTGATCAGGCACGTGCTGTATCCTCAAAACCAATGGCCAAACAGAGAAGGGGCAGAAGGACAGACGCAAACGAGGAGCCTCTTGAATCTCTTGGTGGAGATGCAGGAGTGTCTTTTAGCGACAGTTTAAGTTATTCCCAAAAGAAGCCTTTTGTAAGGCAACGAAGGTTACTGCAACAGGAGGTGCGCCGCAAAGTACCTGACAGTCAAGGACAGGCCTCTAACATGCCAAGAAAGAGACAGCGACTTGCCCTAGAGACAGACTCCACACATGTGCTGCAGCCGGTGGAAGGACAGGAACAGACACTTGGAGAGATTGAGCGATCCAACTCTGGAGGCCAAGCTAAACAGCCTAAACACTCCACCAGACCAATTGTTAGTGCTAGATCTTCTCGGGTCATCAAGGTCCCAAAGAGGTTCATGGATGATGAGCGCATGTCTGCGCTCCCAGAACGAGGGTCCCCGAAGAAACCAGCTCTTACTGAGATCACGATGGTTCTCGGTAAACCGAATGTTGAGCTCCAAAGCCTTGATTCTGGAAGCAAGCTGAAAACCGCACAGGAACCGCTGATCCTAAACAATGATGAAAAACGTGTTTCGGAAAAGGTGCAATCTCAGAGCGTCAAACCCATTTTGAGTTCCTCTAGGCTCTCTGGTGGTCCTCGTGGGAGGGGTGGGAGACTCGGCCAATCCACGGACCACTATAAGGTATACTGGAAGTTGAAGAAGCTCACAGCATGCCTGGCAAAACGAAGGATGCAGCGGATTGCTAGTGCAAGCTCCAAGCTAACAGAGGTCGGTGCTGAGGGAGAGACCCATGATGTGGAAAGAAGAAAGTCTGATCTCAAATTGCAGGACATGTATTCTCCAGGGGTGGTACCAAAAGTAGCCATTCATGTTGGGGAACATTCAGATCAGACGTCACCTTCATCTTTGGCGAAAGGCCCTGCTAAAAAGAACGGTAGGGTTTTTACTGTCATGTTTGAGTATTAGGTCACAAATAATAATAATAATAATAATAATAATTAACCTTACTTGTATACCACCTTTTATACAAGGAATGCAGCTCAAAGTGCTTTACAGTAAAAAAACAAAAACAAAGTTACAATAAAAGCACCAAGTACTTGACATGCAAACAAGTAAAAATACCATAATTAACCAGATTAAAGATGAAATCCACTTTATAACCTTAATAAAAGCAACAACAACAAAAAAACGCTCCAAAGTGTTTTGGTTTGTTCTTTTCTCCTCCTAATCCTGAGGTAATTTATTCCTTCAGTAGAGACTACCAACCTTGAAGCCACCACTGAAATGACTGCACAAAATGCCAAGATGATGGTGGAGCAAGGTGGAAACACCCAAAGAATGAGTATTTCCGGTGCCAATAAGAGGATGTTCCACCTGCTGAAGAGAGCCAGAGTCCAACTGATTAAAATTGACCAGCAGAAACAGCTCAAATCGGCTCAGGTCAGAATGCAAACAGTGCTTTGTTGCATTTATATAAGTCACTATGTATCTGACAAGTTCTGATAGTACTCATAAGCTGGGTGACTTAAGACTGGGTTTATTTTCAAAGACTTATTCAAGGATCATTCAAACGTTGGGGGTCAGTACAAATTTTTTTTATTTAAAAAATGGTGCTTTTTTTTTGGCAAAGATGCATAGAATTGATCAAGTGACAATATAAACATTTATAATGTTACAAAAGATTTCTCTTTCAAATAAATGTTGTTCTCTTTCTATTCGTCAAAGAATACTGAAAAAAATGTATCACAGTATCCACAAAAATATTAAGTAGCACAACAGTTTTCAACATTGATAATAATAAAAAATGTTTCCTGAGCACCAGAGCAACATATTAAATTGATTTCCGAAGGATCATGTGACACTGAGGACTGGAGTAATTATACTGAAAATTCAGCCATCAAATTGTCATCAAAGGAAAAAAATTACATTTTGAAATATATTCAGAAGTTGTAATAATACTTTACAATATTACTGTAAAAAGTAATCTTTACGATTATTTTTTTTGATCAAATAAATGCAGCCTTGGTGAGCATAAGATTTAAAAAAATCTTATTGACCCAAAACTTAAAAAATTTAAAAAAAAAAAAATCTTGTTGACCCCAAACTTTTTTTTGTAATTTTAAGAATGTTTTTTTCTTCTGAATTAGATTTTGATAAACATATTATCTTTTGTATCTTAGTGAATGCCACAGTACTCTGTATAAATTATACTTACGATAGTGTTTATGCTCTGCAGCTTCTGTGTGGCTCTGTGAGAGTAAGAGATGGATCAGCAGCAGTCATACAGAGAGGCAGAAAGAGGGGGAAGAGAGCAGTACCAGCTAACCTAGAGGGCATTCCACAGGTATGCTTGAATACAAAATATTGCTCTGCAGCTTTTTTGTTGGATCGTGAGTTACCGTTATGCCCTTTTAACTCCATAGGAGCAATTGATTGGTGGTCCGCGTATAAAGCATGTGTGTCGAGCAGCAGCAGTGGCACTGGGACAACCACGCGCCATGGTTCCAGACGACATTCCAAGGCTCAGCGCCCTTCCTCTGCATGAGAGAGAGGGGATCACTGCTTCACCTGCCGAAGAGGGTACACACCTCTCCTTTCCTCATTCTGTCCGCATCCATTATAAGTGACAGTTGCTCATGGAGACATCTGGGCTCTTTTGACCTGGAAATTGTATATTTTTATGTTTTTGTTAGTTACAGTGCAATTGTAATATATGTTCAAGTAATTTGTTTACGTGGGCATAAAATGTATGAATTCCTTTAAGGCTTTGTAAACAAATTGTATACAGGGTAGAATGATTTTTTAAAAATATAATGATAAATATAACAGTTAAATGCAAATATTGTAAATACAGATATTCAATTATAAATATTTATAATAAATATTCTAGATAATAAATATTAGGGCTGGGTAAAAAATATTGATTTCTCGATTTTAATCGATTCTCATTTTTACAAAACGATTCTTAAATCCGAAGAATCAATTAGTCTAGCCTGTTTTCAGTTAATGATGGGAACATTGTAGCGTGCTTCCCATCCAATAAATCGCAATAAGCTTTGTGCTTTTTTACTTTTGAAATGAAACAAAGTCCCAGATTTCAAAGTCTGTCCATTTTATTGCAGTATCCAAACAATAAATGCCATTTTGGTGCTGTTTAATGTGGAGTGACAGATCGCTGTAGCGCCTCAGTTCAAGAGAAGCGGCAGCGCGAAGCGCGTGTGAACTGATCATCTCCTCTGCTTTAATACCAGGTTCAGCACGAAATAAAAATGAATGAGCATCTGAAGGCATGTTAAAGGAGACACATTATGCCCCTTTTTACAATATGTAATATAAGTCTCTGGTGTCTCCAGAATGTGTCTCTGAAGTTTCAGCTCAAAATACCCCACAGATCATTTATTATATCATTTTGAAAATGCCTATTTTGAGTGGAAGCAGAAAAACATGCTGTTTTTCGTGCATTGTCTCTTTAAATGCAAATGAGCTGCTGCTCCCCACCCCCTTTTCTAGAATAGAGCTGTGCCATTACAGCTCATACCTGCTAAAAAACATCTGTTGTCACTAGGGGAGAGAAATCAGACGAGCTCGTTTTTTCAGAAGCTTGCAGAAAAAGGCTTACCAAAACAAAGTTACTGGGTTAATCTTTTTCACGTTTCCTTGGTTGGTAGATGCAACGGGTACCTGATTATAGCACTTAAAACCTGGAAAAGTCAGATTTTCATGATG
>NW_015630021.1:636455-638670 GCF_001515625.1 Sinocyclocheilus rhinocerous
GGAACATTGAAGGGCACTTCCCATCCAATAAATCGCAATAAGCATTGTGATTTGGTACTTTTAATATGAAACAAAGTCTCAGATTTCAAATTCTGTCCATTATATTGCAGTATTTAAACAATAAATGCCATTTTGGCGCTTTTTTGTGGAGTGATCGCTGTAGTGTGGCGCGCCGCCACCTCGGTTCAATAATAGCAGCAGCGCGAGGTGCACGAGAACTGATAATCTCCTCCACATTAATAACAGTTTCAGCACAAAATAATCACGACTAAACATCCGAAGGTAAGTTAAAAGAAAGAGTACAACTTTACAATCCTCACCTTGTCTCATGTAATCGCTCAATCAGTGTTTCAACCGCGCAAAGACGTCAATATAACAGCTTGTAAACAATGTCACGTAATGTCACATTTACCTCAGAAAAAACATATTCGGTGACCATAAAGGTTAGTCAGCAAGAAAAATGAACTCTAGAGTGGAGCATTTTGCTAAATATATGCACCATATAACATATTATAATTTTTACTGTGCTTGAATGTTTTATGTTTGAATAAATCTGACAAAGTTTTCATATGACAGCCACCAATTGTTTATATGACATAAAATAAAAAACAATTGGAGTAGAAATATAATTATGTAATTGTAACTTTATTATTATAAAACTTAATTGAGTCCAATTTAAGCGTTTGTATACAAATCAGTTAATTTAACCTTCAATATTATAGTAATGTAGTACCAACCGACTCACATGTATATTTTACAGCATTAGTTGAGAGTTTTTGTCCTTGAGAAAATTTGGCATATACTGTACCTGATATTTATCTAAAAGAATTGATATTGAATCGAATTGGAAATCGAATCGCAAGCTTGTGGAACAAAATCCAATCGAATCGTGAAATTTGTGTCAAAACCCAGCCTTAATAAATATTATAAAATCTAAAAATATTTATTTGTTACTTCATGTACAATTCCTAAAAAATATCTCTCTTTTTGGACCACTTTCCATTATTGCATTATTATTATTATTGCCCACCTGCATAGTATGTTTAGTATTATTACTATTATTATTCATTTAATTTAGTATAGTTACTTGCAATAATGTAATTCTGCATTAAACTCTTAACTTGATATTTTGTGTAGCAGAAATGTTCTCATCCTTTTTGGATGTGCTAGAATGTAATGTACAAAGGTTTTGTAATTAAATGTGATTAATTAATTAAAACATTAAATGTAAGTAAATGTGAAAATAAAATTATCCTTGAGCGTGTTGCATTCATAATACACAACACATGCAAACTGCATTGTGGACTGTATTCAGAACACCATCTAAGATTACTTGAGGTTGTTTGAAGAGCTCACCATAATGCACCACTGCACAAAAACATTAAAATAGAGACACAAAAATCCACAGTTTAAGCTATTTATTTTTCCTTTAATTGAAAAGTTATTTGGCAACATGTGATTGCAAATAAATTGGCAATATGTGATTGCAGTTTAAAGTGCACAATCATTGCAATGTCTCTAATAATTGTGAAATGCCAACTTGTGGTATTTTATCTAGGTAATGTCTCAGAAGGCAGTGTTCACATTATTTTTTCCCAAACCAAACCTTGACATGCCCAAAATGCTCTTATGCTTATGTTAGATGCTTTCTTTTGCCTCTGTCTCCCTCTTCCACCTGCCCCTTCTGGCTCTTCAAGATGTTGCATATCACTCAGAGCCTGAGAGTGAAGAATCTGTTGAGCCGAAGCCGACATTTAGACGCAGGTACGAAAGCACAGCTTTTGGCTGTCGGCTACAACGCTGCATGCGCTGCAAGGGCTGCAGTCGGCTGGAGGACTGTGGGAGGTGTGTTTTCTGTCTGGACAAGCCCAAATTCGGAGGACCCAACAAGAAACGACAGAGCTGTGTGTAAGTGAGCAAATAGTGTTAATTACATGATAGCCAATGGAGTGTAAACCTTTCCCTGCGTTTAAAGGGGGCTCATCATACATGACTTTTTTTAAAAGTGTTTTCCGATTTGTAGACTTGTTTTTCGAATTTTTCAACAGCCTAAAGAAGTGTGTGCTGATCGAGCGGAACAAAACGAGACGATTTAACAAAGGTACTCTACTTGCCTATTTAAAATTAAAATAATTTTTTAACGATTCATTATTAACCTCTCAGTTGCTACTTGGGAATGCAAAATGTGAAAAAGAAATACATATATATGTGTATA
>NW_015630021.1:638789-646715 GCF_001515625.1 Sinocyclocheilus rhinocerous
AAAACAAAATGACCAAAAATTGTAACAAAAATTAAAACTAAACAAAAAAAAAAACTATATTAGTATGTCAATGACACTAACATCTGACCTGTGGTCCAGTTAAAAACCATCTATAATAATAAACAATATATATTTGCTTGAGAAGCAGTTTCCTTGTTTTAAACATGTATTATATATATATATATATATATATATATAAAGTGAATAAAATGTATGTGATTTCAAATATTACAGTTAAAAATACTGGTACCCAACAACATAAGCAGACAAAGTTGGCATTAAAGTGCTTGCCTTCTGGTTATGCATGCAGATTTGATCATTTTGTTTGACCACCTCTCTTTGACGCAGTCCAGATGAAGCGGCGCCAGCCATCAGCGGCCGCTGGCATGAACAGCAGCGAAGAAGAAAACGAGGAGGAAGGGGTAGATGATGGAGGAGGACAGGCCCAGTTCAGCCCCACTAGGAGGCAGCCCAGACGACAAGTCACTCCTCAGTCCTACAGAAAACTGCTGGGGTACGACTCTTCTGACACCGAGACACAGAGTGTCAGCTCTGAAAAGACAAAGGCCAGTGGGACCCAAAAGACTCAATCCAGTGGTATGAATTTTATGTAAACACTTTAAATGATATATTCACAGGGCGACTCTTTGTTTGTATTAGGATTGGAGATATGTTGACTTGATCATGTAAAACCAGTGTCTCTGAGACCAAACCAATACTTTGAACTACTTTCTAGGAATTGCTACTTCTGTAACTGCTCCAGAAGAGGCAACAAAGCAGAAACGGCAAGGGCTTTACAGAGCATTTTGGGCCCAACGCAGAAATGATAAGGTATGGTAACTCATCTTGATTTTGCTTATCTCAAAATGGACAAATGTCTGACAGTTAATCAACCTATAAGATATATTTTAGTCAAGGAATGCATGAGTTTGGAGAAAAAAGTCTTAATTCTAATCAAATTTTTTTAAGCTCCAGGTTTGCTGTGGTTGTTTGTAGGGCATCACAAGTTGTCCAAAAATGTTGTTATAATATAATAATAAAAATGTAATGAATACAAAAATAAAAATATTAATATTATAATATATTGTTATTGTAATATTCCACTATAAAATAAAATCAAGTGTTTTACAGTAGTGTTTGTTTTTTACAGTACTTGAAAATGACAGTACTGTGGCTTTTTTAATTTCTTCATTTTCAGATGTTAAAATAATCTTTAATTAGCTTTTATAGTGGCACATCTAGCTTTTATTTGGTTGGTGCAAAAGCTTAAAAGATTTGGTCCCCCCCCCCTCCCAGTTTGGTTTGAATTAATCATGCTGCCTTATTTTGATCGTTCAATTATAGCGTAATCCAATTTCTGAATCATCTCTGAAGTGTCATCCTCTTTAACCTCTGCATTTGGTAACAAATCTGATTCATCTCCTATCTTTCTCTCTTTAAAATAAAACTGCTTTTACCCTGTTCCTAGATGCGGTTCTTCCTGTCTTTCCACAGCTACAGTATAACAGTGTGTCCTAATCAGGTTATCAGTTACATAAAGTTTCTGGCATCAAGTCATTTTTCTTTCTTTAACCTTAGCGAGATTAATTAAAACTTAAATTAGCACATATTGTGTTTTGTGGTTGCCAGTGGTTAGGACAAAAATTCAGATGTCAAAAAACTATAATTGCTTATCACGTTCTGCCTGGTTAGGACATTGTTGGACTAGTATTAATCTTACCTTTGTTGTTCTGAACATCTACAGTTCTGATGGTGATAGAAGTGCTTCCCACTGCTGTCTGCCTTCTCATTTCTTCTCATGCTCCGTTTGGTGACGGTCCTCCTCTTGCCCACTTTTTATCCATTCTTTTTCCTGCTTGTTTTGTGGTCCCACTATAATGCTGGTCCCCTCCATATTTCCCCAATTCTCTTGGTGTTTTCTGACATTTACACAGGAGCCACTTGAGCCATCATCATCGGACACTTCAGCACCACCCCACCATCCCTTCACCCCACAGGAAGTCCCTCCCTCAAGCCTGGGCGCAGGCTGCAGTTGCAGCTGGAGAGTCTTCCAGCCAGTGTTGTGCAAGCAGCCATTTTGGGTTTAGCAGTCCCGCTTACTGAATGCGACACCACAAACTCACAGAAAGTGATGTGCAAAGTGGTGGAAGAGGAGCAAGCGTTTACTCATTGCTTCTCTCTTACTCATTCTCAGAGTTCGGGGGAGCACATGCCGTCCAGTGTCCTGACTCAACTGATTAATGGCTGCACCCAGAGGGGCAAGCTGTCACAGGGGACGATGAACAAGATTCGTGTGGACTTCAAGGTCAGAGCTGAGATTTCAATGAGTTTTCTATAAAACCAGAAGCTCAGTTTTTTGGGTGTTTTAGTTGAATATAGATTGCGAATATAGGTTATTCATCCAAGACATATACAATAAAATTAGAATTAATATATACATTAGATTTATTTTAATAATTTTAATTTAAGAATTTTTAGTGTTTTTGAAAGAAGTCTCTTATGTTCACCAAGGCTGCATTTATTTGATCAAAAATGTAGTAAAAACAGTAATATTGTGTAATAATATTACAATTTAAAATAACTGTTAAAAAATGCAGGATAAGTGTTTGTGTGAGCATACGAGACTTCTTTCACCAACATTAAATCTCAAGGGGAAGAAAAATATATTATTATTATTATTATTATTATTATTATTATTATTATTATTATTATTATTATTATTATTATTATTATTATTATTATTATTATTATTATTATTATTATTATTATTATTATTATTATTATTATTATTATTATTATTATTATTATTATTATTATTATTATTATTATTATTATTATTATTTGATTAATGGCTGCACCCAGAGGGGCAAGCTGTCACAGGGGACGATGAACAAGATTCGTGTGGACTTCAAGGTCAGAGCTGAGATTTCAATGAGTTTTCTATAAAACCAGAAGCTCAGTTTTTTGGGTGTTTTAGTTGAATATAGATTGCGAATATAGGTTATTCATCCAAGACATATACAATAAAATTAGAATTAATATATACATTAGATTTATTTTAATAATTTTAATTTAAGAATTTTTAGTGTTTTTGAAAGAAGTCTCTTATGTTCACCAAGGCTGCATTTATTTGATCAAAAATGTAGTAAAAACAGTAATATTGTGTAATAATATTACAATTTAAAATAACTGTTAAAAAATGCAGGATAAGTGTTTGTGAGAGCATACGAGACTTCTTTCACCAACATTAAATCTCAAGGGGAAGAAAAACAGGAATTGCAAACAGGAACACGTACACTACATAGAAATGTCCTGTCAGCGCTTTATTTGAGCGGACTTTGCTTTTCTGGTGAACATGAGTATTCACATGGGCAGTGAGCAACTCAATGGAACGCACATTCATAGAATGGAATATTGAGCGGAGCATCATCACACTGCGCCTTGACGACGGCTATGTGAAACCTGAGTGCTGAACACTGCTGGGCAGCACGGCATATATTTTCGGCTCATATTTTCGGCCATTTTTCTCTTTCAGCCAAAAAACTGAAAATGCCATTTCGGCCGATAAATTCTGCATCCCTAATGTGTATATATATATTGCGGTGATAAAATTCAGTGACAATTTCGTGACGATCCTTTTTTCAGTTCATTAATTTTTAGGGATGTAGCGATTCACCGCGAGCCGGTTGAAAATCAATATAAATATGTGACTATTCAAATCGGTTGAGATGTTAAACGAATCCCGATACATTTGGGGGTTGGAGTTTATATGAATGTATCTCTGAGGGGAACTGACTGTCTTTAGAAAAGTTTAGATGATATTTTCTTTTCATCTCTGTATAATTCATAGTGAAACAGCGTTCATAAGAGCAGTGCTGCTTTATTTACAGTGGTAACCAAGGAAATGCTGTATCGCTGCTGTTCTATAAGCGCCACCTGCTGTCAGAGAGTGAATCTGCGTCTTATTCAGCCCGTCTGCTGTTTCGGTTTCCTGCAGATGTTTTATGTAGTATAGTTTTACAAAACTAAAGTCAGAGCATTCCGAGCCAAAAAACTGAAAATGCCATTTCGGCCGATAAATTCTGCATCCCTAATGTGTATATATATATTGCGGTGATAAAATTCAGTGACAATTTCGTGACGATCCTTTTTTCAGTTCATTAATTTTTAGGGATGTAGCGATTCACCGCGAGCCGGTTGAAAATCAATATAAATATGTGACTATTCAAATCGGTTGAGATGTTAAACGAATCCCGATACATTTGGGGGTTGGAGTTTATATGAATGTATCTCTGAGGGGAACTGACTGTCTTTAGAAAAGTTTAGATGATATTTTCTTTTCATCTCTGTATAATTCATAGTGAAACAGCGTTCATAAGAGCAGTGCTGCTTTATTTACAGTGGTAACCAAGGAAATGCTGTATCGCTGCTGTTCTATAAGCGCCACCTGCTGTCAGAGAGTGAATCTGCATCTCATTCAGAGCTTCTGCTCTTTGTTTCGTGCAGATGTTTTATGTAGTATAGTTTCACAAAACTAAAGTCAGAGCATTCTGTTTTTGTTTTAAAATGTCAAATTATGCAATCTAATTTAGATTTTAAAAACTGCTCATGCTGCATGTATTCAGTATCTTTGTTTGGATTGAGATTCAAATGCAGTGGTTGCCACTAATTTTGAATGGAAAGTGCACAGGTAGCCTTTGTTTATATGAAGAGATTTTTTGTCTTATTTATTTGATTAGATTTATGGTTTGTTTTAAAATTTCAATTTAGTTTTGTTATTTGACATTTCTGTTTCACAAAGAAATGTGCAGCATTTCGTCCAAGCAATAATAAAAGGACACCTTTTCATTTATAATTGCTTAAATCTAATTTTGTTTAGAAAAAATCGTGAGAAAATTGAATCGTGAAATCAGTATCTTGAATCAAATCGAATCGTGAGTTGAATTAATCGTTACATCCCTATTAATTTTTGATTTTCTGAAGAAAAAAATTTGATGTCAGTCTATTCATAACTCAAACTTTCTTTATTCTCTTTAATTTGTTATTTTAACAACATTTTTGTTACTTTATGCAGGAAGACTGTCACATCCAGAATGTGTGGTTGATGGGAGGATTGAGTATTCTCACTTCAGTTCCCATCATGCCCCAGTTTGTGTGTCTGCTCTGCGCCAGCAAAGGCCAGCATGATGTAAGATCCAGCTCTCATTACATCACTCAATACCATTGAATCATTACCCATACTACTTCTGTCAAAACACAGTACTACAGCATGTCAGTGGTCACACCAATTTTCATTATTTGCTGGAGAATAGAAGTTGATCCTTATTTAATTGAGATTTAATTGTTCTCTTCCCCAGATGATCTACTGTCAGATGTGCTGTGAGCCTTTTCACCTTTTCTGCCTGCCACCGGACGACCGTCCAAAGAAGGAGAACAAGGAGAACTGGTGCTGCAGACGCTGCAAGTTCTGCCATGTTTGTGGCCGCAAGAGCAAGCAAGCAAAGGTGCTTTACACTTTTGAATTTAGTACTAATATAGAATAGTTATGGAAGCAGACCTACAGTTTTTACTTTGCAGAAGAGAAATATATTTTAAATATACATTGAAAGAGCCATGCAAGTATATATATTTGACAGCAGGGATGTTCTGTTCTTTCCTCATTTAGCCAGTTTTGCAGTGCAAGAGATGCATGTACTGCTACCATCCATCCTGTTTAGGACCTAAATATCCCAAACCTGTCAAAATGAACACTTCATGGGTGAGTTACCTCCCTGCCACAGGATGTCCTAAAATCATAATTTTAATTTTCACATAGTTTGTCACACAATTCCATTTGAATTATTTGTACAGTGAGTTTAGTGAGTATAATATAATGTTTTAGTATGTTATTGGCCGTAAATAAAGTTTGCTTTGTTTCTTTGTAGATTTGTATGCTGTGTATTAGGTGTAAGAGCTGTGGTGTGACTCCGGGGAATTCCTCAGACACGTCCTGGAACCATGAGCTGGACCTCTGCTCTGACTGTAGCAAACTCCATAGCAAAGGTTTGACAATGCAAACATCTTGTCAGATTGTTTTTAAATTTTATTAATTAAATAATTCATTACATGTATATATTGGACTTTTCATGTATATATGAAAAAAAAGTTTAATGATGTGAGACCAGATTTAGTTTTAGATTTTTTTTAATCAATCAATCAATTAAAAAAAACCCGTATAATTTTGTTGTTGTTTTATATAGTTTAGTTATTTATCTACTTTTGTAATACATTGTTGTAATTTGTTGTGTGTGTTTTCTCAGGGAACTTCTGCACTGTGTGTCTGAAGTGCTACGAAGAACATGAGTTTGACAGCAGCATGATGCAGTGTGCCCGATGTGCCCACTGGGTCCATCCCAAATGTGAGGGGCTCACAGGTAGGATGTGTCCATTTTCAGTGCCTCACTGATCCCTCACTTAGTACTTTGTCTTGTATTTCCTTCCTACCTTTTACTTTTTCAGATGATTTGTATGAGATCCTGTGTCGTCTGCGGGGGAAAAGTCTGGTGTTCTCCTGTGCTCCCTGCAGTAAGAGATTCCGCAGTGGTTGGCAGGACGTTGTTCAGGAAGTTTTGAGGAACGGTCTGGAGAAAATCATGAATGGATTGAAGAGCTCTCCGACCATCTGCCACCTCTTCATGTGTGCACAGGTGAAGTTTTCAGCAGTCTATTTACTGAAGATTTAGTTTAAACAATTTGTCTGTTCACACTCCTGTAGCAATTTGGTGAATCAAATGTGCTTTATATGTGTGCCTCGACAGTGTGAGGTTTGTCCAGATTTTGAGGTTGTAAAGGAATGGTCAAGCTGTTGTCTACATCCTGTAGAGAAGAAGCTGGAAAATGGCCTGTACACTTCACTGGTGAGATCTCTTATAAATGTGAAGCTAGTTATGTCTTGATTTAATTAAGTTATGACAACATAACAATACAGAAGATTCTATGGAAACTAACATTACCATATCCTTAATACTCCAATACGCTATAGTTTATATTCAATCCAAATCTTCCCTATACATTTGCAGGAGAACTATTTAATTTTTCAGTCTATCAATATTAGGGATGCATCGATTCGATACTCAGGATTGGTATCGGCTCTGATACTGGCATTTTCTGCCGGATCGGGTATCGGTCAGACGAACCGATCCAAATCCGATATTGAGCTTATACTATTATGTATTATTGTTAACCCCCACGAAAGCACAAACACATTATAAAGCACCATACAGTCAAAGTCCAAGTGTTCTGAAGATGTTCCGTAGTTCAGTGTGAGGTACAGATGAATATTTAAGTCATTAAATTCAAGTTCACGTAAACTCTTCTCTCCGCTGCGGCTGTCATCCTCTATTCAGCATTCAAACTGCATGTCGCGTTTGGTTACGACAGTCAAGACGATGAAACTCTCTCCAAGAGCGCACAATAACTGAGATTTAAAACTGTTAAAAGAAAAGGCTCAATATACTATCGCACAGATTTAATAAACTATGCATCAATATCTCTTTCCTCTGTGCTTTGAACTTCTCTATGCGGAGCTGCGCGCTGTGACTTTGTGTTGCTTCAAGCGCATCATTCTGCGCACGGGATGCGCATAAGCGCTTTGTGCCGCTCTGTATTGGAGCTTTTCGTATTCTATAATACTTTTGCGCAATGGAAGATTATTTATAGCGTTTCTTGTTCTGTCCTATAAGGCTATTAATAATCTAATGTATAGCACAGTAATGGAGGCAGCAACATATGATAGATAGGGCTCCTCTATCTGTCATATGTTGCTGCTTTCATTACTGTGCTATACATTTAAAAGAAATGTCTTTTAATTTTATAGTTTATATTTATATATAAATACATTTACTTGTTTTCATTAATGTATTTTACAACAATACAGAGAGCAATGTG
>NW_015630021.1:647077-650230 GCF_001515625.1 Sinocyclocheilus rhinocerous
TGTTATTTCACTAAATGTTTAGATTAAAAAAAAGTATTGTGCACTCATGATTTTTCTAGAATAAATTTGCTGCTAAATTATCCACTAACCTAGTTTATAATAGTATTTTTGTCAGATTATTATATATTTTTTCATTTGTTATTTTTCATTAAAATGAAGTTGTCTATATTTAGTAGATTGTGTTTAACACACAAAAGAGTGACGATCAGGTCAACACACAGAAGTATAGAAATTCTACACTGATTTTTTTTTTTTTTTAAACTGCGCTGGTATCGGATCGGAATTGGCTGATACTCAGAATTTTCTGGATCGGATCTGAAAAAAATGGTATCATTGCATCTCTAATCAATATATTTAAGTCTGAAATCACAGTTAAGAGATTTGGCATCAATAAAATGTGTATAATACAGTAAATAAATGCAGTTTACTCTGTTCTTTCAGAAAGCATTTCATGAGAATGTGGTGGCAGTGATGGTGGAAAGGCTGAGAAAAGAAGAATATCTTCTAGAGGAGCAAAGGCCCACTGGCCAAGCCAAATTGTATTATATAAAGGTAATGTGTTTCTCCTGTAGGCCTAGTTCAGCTGTTATTGAGCATTTTAATGCAATGCATATTGTATGAGTGATGTTTACAGGCTGTAGTTCATCTTGGTGCATAGTTTGCTTCTTTTAAATGTCTTTGCGTTGTCTTTGCAGCTAATAGAGCAAGTATTTAGCTGGTTCAACAGTCAGGACCCCAAAACTTGGAACTCTTATATGCAAGAATTTCCAAGGTATGAACCTAATGTTTCTTATTTTTAAAGCAATAAAGTTTTCTGTGATTAAACACAACTTAAACTCTGACTTTGTTGACTGTCAGTTACCATAGAAAATAACATTGAGTCATCCTTCAGATTGTTAAAATCAACAAAAATGATTTTACAGCAATCAGAGTTTAAGGCAGTTGAGCAAATTTACTTGGTGATTTACTACATGCCTTCAGGCTTTTGTGTTTATGATGTATTTCAGTTAAGGTCCATCTTGCCTCTTTTGTTTCATAGCGGTATGCTCCCCGAGGCCATAATTCCCCCCAGTGATGAACACAGTTATGCACAATGGCTCAAAGAGCAGGATCCAGAAAACCCTCAATCGAAATCTCAAGGTAAACGCATTGTTTTTATCTTTATGGCTCATGCTCTCCTCTTTTTTTGTAAATTTTTTTATTTTATTTTCCCCCACGAATTACAGATCTGCAGAATGTGAACTCTCAGTCTTTCTCGGATGAAAGACCGTGCTCCCTCTGCCAGCAACATGGAGACGCCAAACCGAATGTAGGTGAAGCCTTGACCAGTTCTAAGTTCAGAGATGAGTCTCATGTTTGGCTCAGCTGAGTTGTGTTGTCTTTTTGTGTAGGATGCTGGTAGGCTGCTGTATATTGGACAGAACGAATGGGCTCATGTGAACTGCTGCATGTGGTCGGCGGAGGTGCAGGATGTCAAAGGAGCTTTGCTGCATGTCCACAGTGCCGTCGCCAGGGGCCGCTTCATGGTAAGTTTGAACTGATATAGAATAGTGTCATTTAGATAGAAACTGAACAAAAGTGTAAAAAGAAATAAAATGAAAGATTTGAAGCCCAGTTTAGGGTTTTCATAGCCATAATAACCTGGAAAAACAAGAGGATTTTGTAGTTGATATTCTCAGTTGTATATTATATTACATTATATATACAGCTTCATATTGTTCTTTTTGAGTTTAGTCTTTATACAATTTTTAATATTAATTCATGGAATATTATTTGTTTTGGTGAACTAAATTTATTAACATTACCTTTTTTTGTCAGCGCTGTGAGCGTTGTGGCCAGACAGGGGCAACTGTGGGCTGCTGCCTTACCTCGTGTCAGAGTAACTACCACTTCATGTGTGCTCGTGCCAGCAACTGTGTCTTCCAGTGTGATAAGAAAGTCTACTGTTACAAACACCGTGACCTCATAAACAACAAGGTATGCATGCAGGCTCAGAGGAAAACTAATATTTAATGTTTTAAAGTTACTGTAAAATCGAAGTGTGAAGAATATATCCTTTTCTTTTTGTAGACTGAACAAAGGAATGGGTTTGAAGTTCTTAGAAGGGTCTACGTAGATTTTGATGGTATCAGTCTGCGCAGGAAGTTTCTAACAGGCTTGGAGCCAGAGTCTGTAAATGTGATGATTGGTGAGTAAACAGGTGATTTTTTTTCTATGTTGGTGTATTAAAAATAAGAGAGAGTTTAACATGTTTTATTATGTATCTATGCAGGGTCTCTACATGTACAAAAACTTGGTGTTCTGACGGAGCTGTCTGCAAATTCTGGAAAGTTGTATCCAGTTGGTTACCAGTGAGTAATATGAAGTTTAAAAGTCACTCAGCTTATTAAAAGCTTATTAATCAAATAATTTGATATTGTCCTTGATCAGTTATCAATAGGGCTGGGTATCGTTCAAACATTTTTAATGTCGATACCGATACCTTGACTTCGATACCGATTCCTGAATGATTTTCTGATACCAATTTTATGAAATCTGTTGTAACAAGATTACATTACACATTATCTCAAGAAAAAAAAAAAACTTATTTTTTGTGCTTGTTGACGTTTTTATATACTCAAACACTCATCTCCTGAGCCACTGCACAAAAGAACAAAATGTAACCAACACAATAAATCAGTGCAAATAATTTTAACAAAGCTTCCACATCTTTTAGGCTACGTTTACACTAGTGCGTTTTCGTTTTAAAGGGGTCATATGATGTTGCTAAAAAGAACATTATTTTGTGTATTTGGTGTAATGAAATGTTTATGCGTTTTAAGGTTAAAAAAACACATTATTTTCCACATACTGTACATTATTGTTTCTCCTCTATGCCCCGCCTTTCTGAAACGCGTCGATTTTTTCAAAGCTCATCGGTCTGAAAAGCGAGGTGTGCTCTGATTGGCCAGCTATCCAGTGCGTTGTGATTGGCTGAATACCTCAAGCGTGTGACGGAAATGTTACGCTCCTTTACCATACTGTGATGCCGTGTCCCGGAACGACGAGACAAAAACATTAAAATTAGGGATGTAACGATTAACCGCGAGCCGGTTGAAAATCGATTCAAATATGTGACAATTCAAATCGGTTGAGATGCTAAACAAATCGCGA